>NC_062214.1:451739-695920 GCF_902686445.1 Sciurus carolinensis
GGACAGCTGGGGGAAGAGGAGCCAGAAACCCAGTTCCGGACCCTGCCCTATTCTTAACCGAGGCCTCCCGGAGGGAGGGTCAGGAAGGCAGAAATCCGTGCCCCAACCACTGCCTCTGCACACACCGACGCACGTGTGCACACACCCCCCACCCCAGCGGCTCACCTCTGCGCTGGCACCGGAATATGCACCGACGGCGTCGGGAGCCCTGCCGCCCCCGCCCACGTCCCCGGGGTCCCTAGGTCTGCAGCCTGAGGCTCCTGCGGCAGCGCGAACTCCAAGCCCGCAAAGCCGCCGCCCATAGAAGGACCCTGCAGATGGGGAAGACTAAGTGGAGAGGCAACCCAGGCCCACCAGCCTGCACCGTGGATCCGGTTGGCGCCCGCCCCCACCCCACCCGACCCGCTGCCGACAGTGTGGACAGCGTAGCCCCGCCTCCGGCCCCGCCCCGGCGCAGGCGGCGGGAATCGTCCCCTGGTAGCTCGGCCGGACCCACGGACATGCATGGACCGACGCGGCCGCCCCCCGCTGCCACGCCCTCGGGGCCCAAAGTTTGCGCAGCCCCGACGCCATCTTTGCAGCCAGAGAAACTTTGTTGGCGCCCCCGCCCACTAGTACCTGTGGCGGCGCCGGCACCGTCACGGGCGCGGCGCGCGGGCCCGAGCCCTGCACACCCAGCCACGGCGCCTCGGCCCGCAGCGCACTGGGGTCCGGACCACCAGCGCGGAGCTGGGGGCGCTCGCAGCCGAGACTCGGACCCGGGGAGAGCTTGGTTTCCATAGCCGGCCGGCTGCCTAGGCTGCAGCGGCGAGGACAGACTCTCAGGACGCGGCCCCGGGCCGGGCCGGGCTGGCGGGGCCGCAGACCCCCGCCCTGGATCCCGCGCTGCCCGCTTCGTGCTGCGCCGCCCAGAGGCCGCGCGGCCGGCCACGCCCCCCGCCCCGGCGCGCGCGCCTATTGGCCAGCGGGCGCATCAACACTCAGTGGCCGGGGGCCCTGCCCGCTGCCTCCCACTGGCCCGCGCTGGGCTGCCGCCCACCCTCGGCACCGCGCTCCGGCGCGGGCCAGCTAAGGGGGCCGCCCGGCGCCCTACAGCTCCTAGCCTGGCCAGCTCTGGGCGCTTTCGCGTTCCGCTGCCTGGGACGGCCGCTTCCCCACCAGTGTGCTCGAGGAACTGCCAGAGCCAGGAAGGAGCCGCGTCTCCTGGAGCAGGTTATTCTTTAACGCAGACTGCCCACCTTATGTAACTCCAGGGGTTGGTGGCGGAGCCCTAGGGCGGAGCTCAGGGTCCAAGTCCCACCCTGACAGCCACCCGGCCGGCTTCGCTGTCCTCAGGATTGGAAACCACAGCGCAAAGGCTTGCTTTCCCTCTGCCCCACCACTGACTTCGGGACCCAGAACAGCCTCAGGGGCCAAGGCCTGGGCATCTGGGTGAGACCACTTGCAAGGCCCCAACCCTTCCCACTTTCAAGAAGGACAGGCTGCAAGGCATGCATGTCCATCCTTGTTTGATGGGACTTTATTAGGACGCAGGCCTTCTCTGCAGCAGGGAGAGGACATGTGGACGGTGGAAGTAGCCAGGACCTCACAGGCTAGCAGCCTTGGGATCTGGGATTTGTGCTGTCAGCTGCAGGGGCAGGGAGCTCACTCTGGAGAAAGGAACATAGTAAATACTAAGTGTTCAGGGGTCTCCAACCCCCCCACCCCCAGAGGCAGGCAGAAACGGGGGACTTGGTACCCTGCATATATCCACTTGTGTTAACAGGCAGAGAGGAGGGGTGACTCCTGCTTGGGGCCCCCATCTCCTGGATGCTCTCATACACATTTTCCAGGGGCCTGCTGTCCATGCCCAGGCCCCTGAGGGGGAGGGTCTCACAGGTCAAGTCATTCCTTGGGGCCAGAATCGATCCCCCACCCTTGAGGTCTAGCTGGTTTTTGACGAGTCCTGCATCCCTGCTTTTAGACTTGCAGACCCTGGAGTATAGGATGTCCACCTGGAGAGAGGAGGGACCCAGGAAGGGGTCAGCACAGGCCCCTTGGCCAAGAATCTGCCAGCCCCACCTGCTGTGCCCAGCCCAGGCCCACTTTACCTGAGCAGCTGGGATCCCATCAGCAGTCCCCTGCTGCAGTTCTTGGAGGCCCTGACCTGTCCCCTTGAGCTTCTGGATGCAGGCATACTCAGGCACCAAAGGTCTGGCCCCAGGCCCAGGCCTGGCACAGCTGATGGTCAGCTGTGTCCCTGCCCACACCACAGGGCTGGCAGCCAGGCTGGCCCTGGGAATGGCAGCCAGCCCTACATTGGAATAGGTGGCCTCAGGGCCAACGAAGGGTGAAGGGATCCCAGGCAACTGCTGTTGTGGGAAGATGGAGGGGGCTGCCTGTGGCCTGGTACTGCCCTGGGGCACTTCCAGCCAGTGTGGGTGCAGGAGATCCATGCTGGCAGGTCGTGGGGCTAGGGGTGGGGGTCAGAGTAAAGGTCACTTAGGAGTGGGGAGATGGCCTGCCCCACCCCACATGCCCTCCCAGAGGCTCACCTGTGCTGCTGCGCGGGGAGTGGTGCAGCTCATGCAGCCTGGTGTCGGACTTGCTGAGGGAGCAGAGGTGAGTCTGTCTTAGCACTGACTGGGGGGCAAAGGAAGTCTGGTAGGTACCCTGTGGCACCACCCTGGCCCCAGGAACAGCCTGGCACTCACCACTTGCACTGGCATCATGCTGCCCTGCAGCCTGGCCCGCTGCCGTGGCACCCGCGTCCTGGGGGGCGAGAGCATCGTCAGGCCAGGGGCACATGTAAGTGCAGGGTGGTCAGTGGCTGACGTAAGCCCCATGTGGAGGCCACGTGGAGGTTCTCAGAAAACCACGCATGGGCCTGCCTTCAACTCCTGTCTCTGGACGAGGAGAAGATGAGGGCCCACAAGGAACCCAGCACAACAGACATACCTGTGACAGACTGTGCACAGCACCCACAGCCAGAGGAGCAGGGAGAAGCACCCTAGGACCCAGAGGGTTGGCAGAGCCAAGGGCACTGGTTGCCCCATCCTGTGAGGCAGGGGCCTGGGGGCAGAAAAGAGGGGCACTGGGGCTGGCTTGAGGATGGGGCACACATCTGGCAGCCCCATTTGTGTCCCTCCCTCTGTGGGTGGACTCCTCCCCCTGGCCTGACTCAGCACACCGGAAACCCCAGGCCTTGCACAGGGGCACCCACCTTCCACCTCTGGCTTGGGACTCCTGGTGAAAAGGGGTACTCTGCACTTTCACCATCACTGCCAGTGGTCATGGTGATGGCAGAGCAGGGCCAGGGCAGCTATAACCTGGCCAAGGCCATGCTGGGGTCACTGCAGCCCAAACCCAAGATCCGGGGGAGTCCCTGCAGCTACACCCATGGGCCTATGAGCCACAGGGCACAGACCTCGCCTATAGCCACCCTGCCCAGTTGTGGCCCCCTGGTCTTAGGTGATACCCCTAAGCCACTCACTAGAGAGACTGGACCTTGGAGAATAGTGGAGTAGCAGGCAGAAGAGGCCGGCTCCAACCATTGAGTGTCCTCTCATCCCTCCCTGGCTCTCCTTCCCCTACCCTGGTCTCTGCCATGGACTTTAGATTGCTCTCAGCTGAGTTGCTGGGAGTGGTGGCCCACCAACAATCTGTAGGCATTAGGGGGCTCAAGGGGTGCTCTCTGGAGATTGAGGCTAGTCTGTTCAGACTCAGCAGTGGGCTTCTCACACGGGGTGGGAGGGCCCAGTCTGACTGACTAGGCCACAGCCAGTTCCCAGTGCCTTTACCAGGCAACTCTTAAGCCCTCCCAAACCCCAGGAGGGCCCCTGAGGGTTTCAGGGAACTGCCCATGCTGGAGGCAGAGCAGGCACTTACCAAAGCCACCACGCGGCTCCTCCTTGGCCCTGTCTGGGGCAGCCAGGAAGGTCTTTGTGGGCCTGGGTGAGCTCCCCACCTCACTTCCTGCCCCTGCCTCGGCGCACCTCCCGGCAGCCCTCAACCCTAGGTTGCAGCTGCTGCTGCCCAGGCATCATCCACCTGCTGGGGCCCCACCCTTAGTCTACCCATGACTCAGTGCCTGCCACCACTGGCACTGTTCTGAGCCAAGCTCAGGACCCCACCACACCCACTGAAGTGAACACTCGCCAACAAGAGGTGGGCACCAAACTTGTACTGAGCCCCAAACCCACTTGACCAGGACTACCTGTCTCACTAACAGTGCTCCTGAGGGCCCAGCTCCACCCAGTGCAGGAAGCACAGGGCACCAGAGGACACTCGGGTTCTTACCCATCTCAATCAGAGAAGGGAAGTAGGGGAGAAGGCCACTCTCCTGGGTTTGCTGACCCTGGCATGGGCTGTGGCCTCATTCAGGACCCCTGAAGCCCAGCCTGTGAGTTGCCATGAACCTGTGCAGATCCCTCTCTCCCCAGAGACCCCGTAGCCAGCTGAGTCTCCACTGAGTGATACTGTGATGAAATCACTTTAATGTCCTTGCTAAGGATACGCCCCAAGATACTGGCAGGTGGGCTCGGTGGGCAAATAAGTGTCCAGAAGTGACCCTCCAGTAGGCCATCTCCACTTGGCAGTGTCCAAACACTCCAGGCTGGTGAGGTGAAACAGTGGACAGCCTAGAAGTGGGCTGGCTCCTCTTGAGAGGTGTCCTAAGTGTCAGGGTGACAGCTGGTCTTCCGGCCAAGGCAGCTGGGAGCTGGGGTCCCAGGACCCATCCACAGTGCATGCAAGACCTCTAGAACTCTGTCATCTTCCTGTGGGTGTCTGCCTTCCGCTGTTCCCGCTGCAGGCCTGCCTCCTGAGCTCGGAGCTGCCCCAGCTGCCGCTGGGCTCCTGCCAGCTTCTCCTCCAGCTGGGCTGCTGCCACACTGTGCCTAGGGAGGGCCTGCCAGTCAGCATGGCTTCCTGGCCCATTGACACCAAGACCACTGCTGTTGTGGCCAATACCCAACCTCTTATATCTGGATCTCCTCAGACTCAGCAGGCACCCTCAGGTCCAGTGACCTCCCTCATGTTCTCTAGGCATGGTCACCCAGCACCAGGGCCCCACACATACCGGCCAGCATTTCGGGTGAGAGCCTCCTGGATGCCCCGGATGTCCCGCTGGGTACGCACAATCTTCTCCTCAGTCTGGAATAGTCGTAGGCTGAGGGCCTGCTTGGCGCTCTTGCTGGCATGGTACATGTCCTGGCTCCTCTTTCCTGGGGGGCCCGCCCCAGCCTCCAGGGCCCCAGGAGCCTGGCTCTGCAGCTTTTCATTCAGGAAGTCAAACACGTTCCGAGGGGGTTGGCGGCCCCCAGGCCCACCCCCACTCCCCTGGCACCTTGGGAGCCTGTTGGCACCAGCCTGGCCCCGCTTGGTCCTCTTTTGCAGGATCTCTGCACACTGGTCCAGTGACTTCCCTCGAGGTAACACCACAGCGTGGATGGGCTCCACCCGGCCTTCAGCATGTCTGCCGAGGCCTGGGGAGAAGTAGGGCTGGTGCTGTGGCTACTGACCTTCAGGCTGCTCTGAAGCACCCTTCCCCCCAGGTAGCACACACTCACCCTTGCCAAACTCATAGCCCATCTTGGCGAGGAGTCTGGAGCCAATGCCACGTGTGTGTACTTCCCAGCCGGCAAAGGCAGAGCTGCAGGTTCCAGGGTCTGCAGCACCTGATTCTACCACTGCAGGAGAGAGGGCATGGCTCAGCTAGGCCAGAGGACAGTGAGTGGTGTGCCCTGTGCTCTGGCCAGTGTTACCCAAGAGCTCAGCTCCCAGGCAGGACACCGATCCCCTGCCAAGTCTCCCAGGCCTGTTGTGGGTACTTGTGGCATCTCAAGATGGTAAGCTGACTGTATTGCAGCTTACCCCTGGTTGCTGAGGACATGGGTTCAGAAACCACCAATTCACATAACAGGTTCCCAGGGAGCTCTCGTCACCCCACCAACCCCTCAGGAGGACTGAATGTTGCCCATCAGTTCCCCTACCTGAAATCTTCACCCCAGTTGTCTGTACACAAACCTTCCATCTGCCAGGATCCCTTCCCTTCCACCCCCACTCACCAGGCAACAGGCCCTCAGTCAAGAAAGGCATTTGAAAGAGCCGTACCTTCCTGTCCTTCACGTCTAACCATCAGTCACTCCCTGTTGTCTCCTTAGCAGCTCCAGCTCCAACAGTCCTTCCCCTCCCACAGCAAGGCCACAACTTTGCATCTGAGAGCTTATGACTGCTGCATGCTTCTCAAAGTCAAAGGCCAGGTCTCTGACCCTACCCCAGGCTTTCTGCTGTGGTCCCCTGGGCTGAGCTGACCTCACTTAAATCACGCTACAGCTGCCCCCTTTAGCAGGGTGCTTCTCAGGGAGAAGGCTGCCAACCCTGCTCCAGGCCCCCACCATCCCAGGTGTGGGCACCAAGCTGCCACTGTACCTCTGGCATAGCTCGAGTCTACCACATCACCACTGTCTGAGTCTGACGACTCTGCAGCCTCTGTGCGCAGTGGGGGCAAAATGCTATCTCCCTCCACCACAGCCTCCTTCAGCAGCAGTGAGTCAAACTTGACTGTGTAGTAGCCATTGTCCACATCTGAGGAGACAGACACAGGCCACAGGTCAGCAGCTATGATGAGCAGGCCATGGTAAGGAGCAATAGGAAGGGGAAAGTGGGGCAGAGCTGAGAGGCCAGGTTAGACTTGCTCCTCTTGGGCCCAGATGGGGTCTCCAGGTCCAGCAGGGGTGGGAAGTGGCCACAGGAAGCAGAGAAAGGGCTTTCCAGAAAGGGCCTTATTCAGTAGAGCTCCACCAGGAAGTCCCCACATCAGCCTCACCAAGGATCCGTGCTGGGTGCCAGAGGCCATCCTGGTGCTTGGCCAGACATGCAGAGCCAGCCTGCAGCAAGCTCAGGTCTGGGTCCTGGAAGGGGCGCAGCTCATCCACGGAGACCACCTGCCCATGAGAGAACCTGCAGAGAGGGCCACAGAGGCAGGGCTCAGGCCTGGCCTATGAGGCAAGCAAGTCCAGGAACATCAAGGTCACCTGCCTGGTGCCCAGAAGGGAGCAACACAAGGACATAAACACACCCAAAAAACACTTTTTTTTTCTCTCTCACACATACATTTCTCTTTCTTTCTTTCTTTTTTTGTAATTGAAGATGGACAGCATGCCTTTATTTTGTTTTTATTTTTTTATGCTAAGGATGGAACCCAGCACCTCACACGTGCTAGGTGAGCACTCTGTCACTGAGCCACAGCCCCAGTCCCTCTTGTATACTTTTGCATGTGCCTATACATATGAACTTTCACACATACACTTTCACTTATGCATACACACATAAACTCACACTCAAAGACATACCTACATATACACATATAGGTGCACACAAATATCCATGCACACACACATACTATATTATACGCATGCATATACACAGTGTACACACACACGTGCACATTTGAATACTCTCTGGATGCACTTGGCTACTCTGAGGAGCAGATTCCTGGTGTTGCTGCCAGCTTGCTAGGCTAGGGTGACAGTGTGGCAGAGGGTCTTGTGACTTTGGCTTACCATCATCTCCAGTTGTGAAGTCCCAGACACAATGAGTACTCAAGGCAAATGTGGTATAGGGTGAACGGTGTACATGCATGACCTGGATCCAAGCCCACTAGGAGAGCCCAGTCATAGTAGCAATGCTGAGACTTATTTACTTTTGGTACTGGGGACTGAACCTATGGTTGCTTTACCATAGACAGAGCTATATCCCCAGCCCTTTTTATTATTTTTTAATTTTGAGACAGGGTCTCATTAAGTTGCCCAGGCTGGTCTTCAGCTTGCAATCCTCCTGCCTCAGCATCCCAACTTGCTGGGATTATAGACCTATTCCACCACATTCAGCAGTGCTGCAACTTTTAGCTATCAGTGCACCAGTAAAATTAAAACTAAAACCAAAACCACGTTAGAGAAAGAGAATGAAGAGGAAATGTGGGGACAGACACAGGACTGCAACCTTGAACTCTGCCAAATAAAGACATGGAAAAAGTGAACCACCAACCACCACTGCATGCCATCATTTCAGACAGGAAACTCTCAACCCCACAAGAGCAGCTGAGGGCTGGCATTTACTTCAAAACAGTCAGGGCTGCCTTCTTAGGCAGGAGTCTGCAGGTGGGGAGGAAGGAGATAGGTAATTTCAATAAGCTCCCCAAGGTCTGGGTTGTTCCTTCTCATCCCTGGCAGTCCTGGCAAACAGAGCACTGCCATTGAGAAAGCAGTACCAGCAGCTGAGACACAGCTGCAAAAGCACCAAAGTGGAGAGTGGCAGAAAAGTTCCACTCAACCAAGGACCAAAGGGATGCACTCAGAGGGCTCCTCACCAGGAGTTTGGCAACATATTCCCAATGCACACACCATCAGTCAGACCCTTCTGGAGGATCGATCCTTCAGTGCTATTAGAGGCCTTAAAATATGACACAAATTGAATGTTCCTTATCCAAAATGCTTGGAACCAGAAGGATTTTAGATTTAGATTTGTTTTGTTTTAATTTTGGAACATTTACAAAAACATAATGAGATATCTTGGGGGTGGAATTAAGTCTAAACAAGAAATTTATTTGTTTCATATAAACCTTATATACACTTCAAGATTAAAGTAATCCTATACAATATTTTCAGTGTGGCTGATTTTGAACTGCTACCTGTCACATGAGGTCAGGAGTGGAATTCTCTACTTGGGGAGTCATGTTCACACTCAAAACGTTTTGGCTTTTGGAACACTTTGGATTTTAAATTTTTGGATCAGGGATGCTCAACCCACATACTCTCACCTAGGAAGTGCTTTTATGAGAGAATTTTAAAGAATATGAAAAACTTGGAAATAACCTAAAATTTTGAAACATGGGGAATAGTTAATGGCATATCCATGAGGCAAATTTAAAATAAGAGATGGACAAACTGATGTATGAAACAAAGGAGAGCAGCAAGAGCCCCATGCACATAGGAAATGTGACAACTGAGGAGTATCACAAACATGATAGGGAAGGGATGAACTCTGGATTCAAACCTTGGGTTTTCATATATAAAACCCGCAAGTTGATGACCAACTTCCCAACGTCCACAGAAACCCATTCTAGATGAAGTAAAGAAAACCTGAGAAACAGCATTTGGAACTATAAAGAGCTGAGCCTAGCTAGGGCCTAGTAGGGGTATCACTGAACCCTTCCCACAGAAAAACAAGCCTAAAACTGGACAAAACTGTCAAAACTCACTGACTCAGAGTTCTGGAAATTGATGAGGGCACACAAAACACTTTAAAAGAGATTTCTGGTGACAACCTGCTCAGCTCTGGGGGGAAGGGTAGGAGAAGACAGCTGCTACACTTGGGTTGCTCTGGGTTCAGACAACCTGTAATAGTTCTTCCAGCTTGGAAAAAACAAAAGTAGCAGGGCAGATGGGGCAGGGGCAAAACCCAGGCCCTAGCAGCTACAAAAAGCACTTGGGGAAACAGCTCTGATCACCCCGCTGCGGTAAGCACCAGCTAGGTGTTTATCAGGAAGATCCCCAGCTCCAGGGGTGGGGGGTGGGGTGGGGGATGATGCATGTTAGGAACTCCAAGAGAAGACAGGAGAAAATGGAAGAGAGAAGGGGCTGGCTGACCTTGTAAGGTGTTCTCCAACCCATGGGGCCAAAAGGTCAAGGAGCCCTTGGGGTTAGAGGTATTTGAGCACCACTTCTGACTAAATCACTGGTGACCATGGAGCTTTAAGAAGACGTAGCCCCTACCACCACAAAAAGAAAAAAAAAAAAAAAAAGATGCAGCCCTAGGAAACCAGGCTAAAGAGTAAAAGCATATTTTAAAATACAAATAGTGATGGCAGAGGCTGCACATTACAGGGAAGGCAGATTTTCTGGCAGGAGGATCACGAGTTCAGAGCCAGTCTCAGCAACTTAACAAGGCCCTAAACAACTCAGTAAGACCCTGTCTCTAAATAAAATATAAAAAGGGCTCGGGTTGTGGTTCAGTGGTAGAACCTCGCCTAGCATGTGTGAGGCACTGGGTTCGATTCTTAGCACTGCATATAAATAAATAAAGGTCCATCAACAATTAAATTTTTTTTTTTTAAAAACAGGGCTGGGGATGTGGCTAGTGGTTAAGCGCTCCTGGTTTCAATCCCTAGTACAGAGAGAGAGAGAGAGAGAGAGAGAGAGAGAGAGAGAGAGAGAAACAGAGAGAAAGATAATATTCTATACAGAGGAATAGAAGAAGAATGTATGTTGTTCCAAAAGTAATCAGATAAAGAGTATATTCATAAAAGAAAATACACAAAGGAACCAAACAAATTCTGAAGCTAAACAGTAGAATAGCCAGAGGAGTTGAGCTGGCAGAAGAAAAGAACATCAAACCTGGAGACAGGTCTACTGAATGAGAAAAAGGAGAATTCAAGGGAATGAGCAGAGTTCCAGGAATCTGTCGCACACCACTGAGTCCACAAACCAACGGTTGACATGCAAGGTGGAGGAGAGCTTCCGGGAGGAAAGAGGGGAGCAGAAAGAGTACTCTTTTTTTTTTTTTTTTTTTTTTTGGGTGCTGGGGATCGAACTCAGGGCCTTGTGCTTACAAGGCAAGCACTCTACCAACTGAGCTATCTCCCCAGCCCCAGAAAGAGTACTCTTGAAAATGTGAAGATAATGACTGAAACATTTCACATGAGATAAAAGAGCTGCATCCACATATCCAAGAAGTTCAACAAACTCCAAGTCTTCAAAGTCAAAGAGGTCCAAAATGAGACATATTACAATCAAACTGCTGAAATCCAAAGACAGAGAATCCTGAAAGGTGCAAGAGAGGAGTGACTCAGCATGTACAAAGGATACTCCAGAAGATTAACAGTCTCATCAGAAACTGTTGAGGCCAGAAGGTAGTGGAATATTAAAGTACCGAAAGGAAAAACAAGAACATGGATCAAGAATTCCGTATCTGGCAAAACTATCCTTCTAAAATGATGGAGAAATGAAGACATGCCCATATTCAAAAAACTGGAAGAAAGGATTATAAATTTTTGTGTTTGTTTTCCATAAATAAATGACAAATGTTACAGGAGATAGATACAATAACCTGATTTAAACACTATATAACATATACAATGTACTGAAATATCACATGGCACTCCATTAATAGGTACAATTTTATGTCTTTCTGTGTCAGTTGAAATCCCAATTTAGGCTGGGCATGGTGGCACATGCCCGTAATCCCAGCTACTCCAGAGGCTGAGGCAGGAGGATCACAAATTCAAGGATAGACTGGGCAACTTTGCAAGACCCTATCTCAAAATAAAAAGGGTGGGGATGTAGTTCAGAGATACAGTGCCCCTGGGTTCAATTCCTAGCACCAAAATGTTTTTTTTTTAAAGGCAGCAATGGAGAATGAGAAATAAAAAAGATCTAAGACATAGAGAAAACAATGGTGAAACAGCAGAAGCCCTACTTAAAAGGTAGATATTAAAAGAATGTAACAAAAGACATTATGCAGCAGGGTGCAGTGGCCTACCCCTGTAATCTCAGCAGGAGGCTAAAGCTGGAGGATCACAAGTCTGAGGCCAGCCCATGAAATTTAGCAAAACCCTGTCTCAAAATAATAAATAAAAAGGGATGGGGATGTACCTCAGTGGTAGAGTACCCTGAATTCAATTCCCAGTACTACAACATACATACACATATGTACAAAAATTGAAGACCAATATCCCTTATGGATACAGATGCAAACACCCTCAACAAAACAGTAGCAAACCTAATTCAGCGGCATATTCAACATACATAATGACCAAGTGTGATTCATCCCAGGAATACAAGGGGGGGCTCAACACATGAAAACCATTCAGTATAACATACCACATTAGTGAATGAAGGAGGTAAAAAGCCATAATCATCTCTATTCATACACAAGAGCATTTGGAAATGGCAAACACTCAGGGAATATCCTCAATTTGATAAAGAGCATCCATGAAAGACCCACAACTAATATCATACTCAATAGTAAAAGATCAAAAGTTTTCCCCCCTAAGACCAGGAAAAAAGTGAGGGGGGAAAATTACAGACGCGTACACACACTCTTACCACTTTTATTATACAATGTAACAAGTTCCAGTTAGGGCAGTTAAGCAAGAAAAAAAAATTAAAGCCATACAAGTGAGAAACAACTAAAATCTCTATTCAGAGATAACATGATCATACATACGTTCCAAAAATAGACAGTGGTGGTAATGACATTTTTTGGGGGCTGTATCCGTAGTGGGGGCTGGGGATGGAATCCAGGGCCTGTTTATGCTAGGCAATGCTCTGCCACTGGGCCACACCCCCAGTCCTGGTAGTGATTATTATATATTGTGAACATTAATTAATACTACTCAACTGTGTGCTTAAAAATGGCTAAAACAGGATACCTTGCCATACATATTTTCCCATGACATGTAAAAATAATGTAATATGAAAAACCAATGAATTGTATGGCATGTGAATTAAATCTTAACAGAATTTTTTTTTTTCCTATAGTGCTGGGGATTGAGCCCAGGTCCTCATACATTAGGCACTGTTCTACCACTGGGCTACCATCCCCAGTCTCTCAATATAATTTTTTTTTTTTTAGTGAAGAAAAGACCAAAATACAGAAATGAAGAACAAGATAAAATTTAGAAAGAAAGCAACGAATATTAAAGATAGATGAAGAATTAATATGGACAACTAAAACATAATATGAACTGTAATTCAAGAAAACTTTCCTGATGGGCCGGGGCTGTGGCTCAGTGGTAGAGTGCTTGCCTAGTGCACGTGGGGCACTGAGTTCGAGCCTCAGCACCATATAAAAGTGAATAAACTAATATAAAGGTATTAAAAAATACTTAAAACAAGTAAATAAAAAGTATTTTTAAAAAAACTTTCCTGAAATGCAAGTATTTGAAACTACTTATGCATAAAGGGTGTCCCATGCTGACAGCATCGCCTTCAGTGATTCACAGTGAGATGCATCATGGTAAAACTAGTAAACTTTAAGTGTGAGCCAAGATTTATTCCCAATAAAACCAGCCTTTGAATACAAAGGACACAAACACAACTTCTCAACAAGCAGCTCTACAGAAACACTACTCTAGGAGCCCACCACTCACCTGAGATAGATGGGCCTCAGACAATCATGCAACCCAACTACCCAGCAAGGGCCGGTGGCACACACAGCACAGACCCTGCAGAGTGGAGATGATGGTCTACGATGACTACACACTCCGTAATGGAGACCCAGTGCCATCGTGAAGCACCACGAGACCCCAGGTGCTCGACAGGAACACTGCCCATTTCAGTGATCCCACCTGTGGTGTTAGTCTGAGTGCTGCTGCTCTGAGTGCTGTGTATGTACAACAGGAAAAGACAAAAGCAGTGGGGCGGGGGCTGGGGCTGGGGCTGGGGCTCAGTGGTGAGCCCTTGCCTAGCATGTGTGAGGCACTGGGTTCGATTCTCAGCACCACATATAAATAAATAAGTAAAAGAAAGGTCCCTCAACAACTAAAAGTAAAAAATGAAAAATAAATAAAATTAAAACAAAGCAGTAAAAGGAAATTTGGAGTCTATGATCCCCTATGCCCTTGAGAATCAGAACCCTTGGGTGGGGTAGAGAAGGACACACATACAGATGTGATCCAAGAGAGACTGAGTGAAAACACTGTAGTTGTTAATATCTCCATGCACTCACAAGGTATTTTATCCTTAAAAATACAGGTGGATAGCTGGGTGCAGTACTGCGTGCCTGTGATCCCCAGTAACTTGGGAGACTGAGACAAGAGAATCAAAAGTTTGAGGCCAGCCTCAGGAACTGAGCAAGACACTGTCACAAAATAAAATAAAAAGGATTGGGAATGAAGTTCAGTGGTAAAGTTTCTCTGGGTTCAATCTCTAGTACCCAAAACAAAAAACAAACAAACCCAAAACTGAACAGGTATATGATCTTGTGCATCCATGTATACATACACATCCACTGTTTCCTGTTTCCCAGCTCTGCTACCTAAAACATGTAAAAACAATGATCAGCCTATAACCATCAGCAGTCTGCTGTCCATGCTGAGGGTCCAGATACACCGCCTCCCATGAAGGGAAACCATCCTTCCTGGAGACGTGGCAATGCTGGTTCTGGGTCAGGAAGTGCCATGGTGGGTGTGAGTATCCTGACCTAGACAGCAAGGCGGCCACCAGCATCAACAGGGCCAATCAGAAGGATGCAGAAGTCAACTTGAAGAGGCTTCTGCTGGACAAAGGAAGGCCAATTTGCAGGTCAAAAAGGATCAGAACTGTAGCAGATTAAAATCTGTCATTTAACTTCATGAGTTCATAAAAATATTAAATTTTTTAAAAAGCTAATTCATCACCTCAGGATGAAAAAGAATCAGCTCTTTTTCAAAATTAAGTAAACAAGACAAACATCACGCATTTACTTGTTCTCTATACTGGGGTGGTCAAATGGCACTGGGGGAATGCAACCCTTCTATTCATTTTGGCTAGCAAATGACCCTTGTGATGAAAAAGAGTCAACACTGACAGGGGCTGGAGCTGAGAGAAGACTGCAGCCGGCAGATGCAGCTACAATCAGGGTTAGAAAATGGGCAAGACCGGACTAAGGCGGCTACACCACAGTCACACCCAACCGATAAGCCACATAAATACAAAAGGTATTTCTCGGGGCTGGGGGCATAGCTCAGTTGGTAGAGTGCCTGCCTCGCAAGCACAAGGTCCTGGGTTCAATCCCCAGCACCCCCCCCAAAAAAAAAAAAAAAAAAAAAAGAGAGCGATATTTCTTATAAAAGTCATGGTTTTGAAGGGAGAAGGCTGTTTAGGGATGAGGTGTAGAGAGGGGCTTCTGGGGTTACTGACAACTGGTAGTTTGGATCTGGATGGTGACACCAGTTTAAAACATTCCCTGTATTCTCTGTTTCCTTCCAGTATCTGAACTTGCTTTAGAGTAATGAGATAAAGAAGGTCACTTGTGCTTGTTCCTTTTCTATACATGGATTCGTTCTATCCTCAGAGTAACTAGAGGGATATTTATCTTTGTTTTTCAAAGGAGAGGAGAGAGAGATTAAGCTATAACAAGTATGTGAATGGATGCTCACCTCATTAGCAATCAGAAAAATACCAATTCTAACCAGATGCCATTGTCCCAGTTTTCAACAGGCACAGATCTGAAGGTCAGACAGTATTACTGTGGGCAGCAGAAGAGCACTAGGCACCAGGCAGCATGCTCTCTGCACTGACGCAGGCATGCATGGCATCTGCACATACCTACAGGCTGGGAAAATGGTCCCTGGGTGCAAACAAGCATGTGCTAGGATAGTCACTGCTTGTTGTTTGCAATAAATGAAAGCTGTACACCATCAGCAGAGAAGAGAATAAATAAAATGCCGCAGGCTCATATGAGGAAAAGTAACAGTACCTGAACGGAAGTTTTATTATTTATTTATTTATTTTTATTTGGTGCTGAGAATTGAACCCAGTGCCTCACACATGGAAGGCAAGTGCTCTGCCACCGCCACAACCCCAGCCCTGAACATAAGTTTTATAAACATGAACCTGAATGTCTTTCAAAAACATACTACAGCTGGGCACGGTGCCCCAAGCCTGTAATCTCAGCAGCTCCAGAGGCTGAGGCAGGAGGATTGCAAATTAAAAGCCAGCTTCAGCAACTTAGCAAGGCCCTGAACAACTCAGCAAGATTCTGTCTCTAAATAAAATATAACAAAGGGCTGGGGCCAGGGGCAGTGGCACACATCTGTAATTACAGCAGGTTGGGAGGCTGAGGAAGGAGGATCACAAGTTCAAAGCCAGCCTCAGCAACAGCAAGGCACTAAGCAACTCAGTGAGACCTTGTCTCTAAATAAAATACAAAAAAGTGCTGGGGATATGGCTCAGTGGTCAAGTGCCCCTCAATTCAATCCTTGGTACCCACCTCCTCCCCTCCAAAAAGGGCTGGGGGACACAGCTCAGTGGTTAAGTGTTCCTGGATATAATCCCCAGTACAAAACAAAATGAAAAAAAAAAAAAAAAAAAAAAAAAAAAAAAAAAAAGAAAAAGAAAAGAGAAAGCAATTTGTTAATAAATCACACTGTATATTACCATTTATTTAAACATTTAAAAAATAAAGCACAGTACATATACCACTGACAGACACACATCTGTAGAGGATCACCATGTACTAGAAGGGTATGCACCAAGTCTGGTGACTGCATTCTCTCAGGAGGAGAGTGGAACAGGAGTGAAGGTGGAAAGGTACATTACATTACTGGTACCATTTTATTTCTTTGAAAAATTCCAAGCTGGGTGCAGTGGCACATGCCTGTAAGCCCAGCTACTCAGAAGACTGAAGCAGGAGGATGAAAGTTTGAGGCCAGCAACGGCAACATAGCAAGATCCTGTCTCAATATAAAAATTAAAAGGACTGGGGCTGTAGCTCAGTGGTACAATCCCCAGTATCAGTCAATCAGTAAGGTTGGAGAAGTAGTTCAACAGTAAAGCACCCCAGGATTCAATCCCCAGTACTTCAAATCACCATCATCATGGTCGGCATCGTCATCATATCCAAAGCAAGTCCAAGAAAATATCTTAGACTGGGGTGGTGCTGAGGCAGATGTTTGTGAGATGCTTCAAAGTCTTCAGATTGGATCTAAAGCTGACAGGGGAAGCAGTGCTGATGGAAAGAGCTGGGGCAGGTGACCCTGGGCAACTTAGTGTAAAATGGAGTGACTGCAGGGGCTGCCTTCAGTGTGGCTGCACAGTTAGTGAGCATGTGCAAATCTCTTGGAACAGCACTGGGCCAAAGGAAACAGGCCAGTAGCAAATTAGATGGAATGCAGAAACTTGGTAACCTCCCTGACAAGATGATCTACCTGCTGGTTACACAGATATGACCGCTTGGTGAAAACCTATCACTGATGACAGACACCTTTGTGCAGGGGTGGGAGAGAAGGGTAGAGCGGGGAGAGAGAGAGGAAGAAATGTGACAAAAGTCTATTAAGAAATATGTGTAGCTGGGTGCAGTGGCACAAGCGTATAGACCCAGTAACTCAGGAAGCTGAGACAGAAGGATGGCAAATTGGAGGCTCATCTGGGCAATTTAACAAGACCATATGTCAAAATAAAAAATCAAAAGGGCTGAGGATATAATTCAGGGTTAGAGTCAGCTGGGGTTCAATCCCACACTGCAAAAAAAAAAAAAGTCCAATAGTCACCCTGGACTACTGGCTTACAAACCAAATAACACATGAGAAGTTTTAGGGAATATTCCTCCTAAAGATGAAGTAAAAATAAAACTGCGTTAAGGAAAAAAAGACACCATGGCAGTACATGCGGACATTTGCATTTGAGGAGGCGATGCTCCCATTTGTGAAGTATAAAGACACGGAGCTTATTTACTCAATACCCTCATCAAGTAGGTTACAGGTGCACCCTGAAGCACTTATGGGCAGAAAAAAAAAAAAAAAAAAAAGGAACTTCTGGAGTTTGTTTTAAAATGGTCCAGGGCCAGGGGAGGAAGGTAGGGCAAGGGACAACAGAAGGAAGATCAGAAGATATGATAAGTGATGAAGCTGGCAGTTGTCATACTGCATGTGTGAAAACTGTATGTAAATCCCCGAGGTTTGAGGTGCAGCTCAGTGGCAGAGCGCTTGCCCTGTTTAATCCCCGGCACCGCCCCCCAAAAAAAGCATCACTCTAGGGAATAACACTGAAGATGGGCGGGCACTGTTCTTTTCAACAAAAGCCCACTTACAGATTTCGCCAAAAAAATGCGAGCAAACATGGTGCTGGAGTGCGGTTCCGAGGTAGAGAGCGCTTGCCTGGCATGCGTGAGGCACTGGGTTCGAACCTCAGCACCGCATAAAACCGAATAAATAAAAGAAGGGGACCGTGTCCATCTACAACCACGCCCCCGCCGGCCGGCCTCACCTGCAGCTGTCCTTGAAGCGGCATTTGCCCTCCAGGAAGAACGGGCAGGGCTTCAGGGACTTGTGCGTGGGGTAGAGGTAGAGCACGCGCACGCGGGCCGGGCCGCCCTCCGCCTCCTCGGTGCCCACCACCATGGCGTTGTGGTACTCCAGCGTGCCCCACGCGCTGTGGTAGGGGGCGTTCACCTTGGCGCCGCTCAGCTCCCCCGGGTCCGCCTCGGCGCGCCCGGGCTGCGCGGGGCCCGGCCCCGCCTCTGCCTCCGGGGCCGTCTCCGGGCCGGCGGGCGCCCCCGCGGCCTCGGCGTCCAGCGCGGCCAGCAGCTTGCTCTTGCGGACCGACGCCAGGCTGGCCTCGGTGAGCCCGATCAGCTCGCGCAGGTCGGCCTGCAGCTGGCGCAGGTCGGCCTGCTCGGCCGCCTCCAGGCCGGCCCCCAGCGCCAGCTCCACCTGCCGCAGCTGGGCGCGGTAGGTCTGCAGGGCCGCCTCCAGGCTCTCCTCGTCCATCCCGACGGCCGCGCGGGTCCCGGGCGCGGGCAGGGGCGCCGGCTCGGCCGCTCGCCCGTAACGGCGAGCTCGCTCAGGCGCGCGGCGGCCGCCCCGCCGCCGTCAAGGCCCCGCCGGCCGGGACGCCAGAGCGGCTGCGCCCGCTTCCCCGCCACCCCGCCGCCGGCACTTCCGCCCGAGCGCCGCCGCCGCCGGAAGTGCCCGCGCGCGGGGGCCGCCGGGACGCGACTTCGTCCCCGTGCCGGCCCGCCTCCCGTCAGGCGCCTCGCGGGGTCAGCGCGGGGTTGGCGGGGTCAGGAGCCCGGCGACGGAGGCTCCGAGGTCCCGGCGGCCGCAGGTGGGCCGGCCTCCCGTGCCGCCCCCGCCCGATGGGCTCTTCGGGAAGTGGCCGGCCCTGGGCCGCGGCTGGAAGTTGCAGGCGTGTTCCAAGGGAGGGGTCCGGGAGAGAAGCCTGGGGGCGGGAGCAGGGAAGGGACAGGAAAGGGCCTGGATTCCGAAAGGGCGGCCATTGCCACCCGCGGAATGACCTGCGGTGGGAGTGGCCCCGGAAGAGCTGGTGGCCAATCGTAGAGGCAGGGTCAGGGGTCCTACGGAGCGCGGGAGGAGTCGGGAGCCGAGCAGACCCCAGGTTTGAGCAGCCCGCGGGACGGACGGACCCGCGCGGGGAAGCGGGCGGGAGGCGGGGGCGGGCGGCCCGCACCATGACGTCTCTCGGGGTACCCAGGGCAGGATGTACACACTGCTGTCCGGGCTCTACAAGTACATGTTCCAGAAGGATGAGTACTGCATCCTGATCCTGGGCCTGGACAACGCCGGGAAGACGGTAAGTGCCTGCGCCCGTGCCCGGCCCCTCCCCTGCCTGGGGTCTGCTTTTGGTTTTATACCCGCAGCTGCAAGTTTACTGCCTAAACTTGGTGTTGGTCATCGCCAGGTTCTAGAAAAGGAACACATTGCTGTTTGGTTTCTCCTTTTGTTTTTTAAAAATTAGACCCCTAATCCCAGCTACTCAGGAAGCTGAGGCAGGAAGATCGCAAGTTCAAAATCAGCCTCAGCAATTTAGCGAGACCCTGTCTCAGAATAAAGAGGGGGGTGGGGCGCTGGGGATGTAGCTCAGTGATAAAGCGTCTCTGCGTTAACTCCCCAGTACAAAAAATTAAAAATAAATAAGACTAGGCCCAGGAAGGGGTATTTGGGAAACACACCTGGAAAACTGCTCTAGCTGCCATTTCCCTTTCCCTCTCTCCTCAGACCTTCCTGGAGCAGTCGAAAACCCGGTTTAACAAGCAGTACAAGGGCATGAGTCTATCTAAAATCACTACCACCGTGGGTCTAAACAGTAAGATGCACTTTAGGGCTGTGGATTTAGGGGTACCCCCTAAGGATGCTGTTATGTCCACAGCTCAGCTCACCAGTGGCCAGAGCCCTTTCTGTCAGGCTGCTGCCCAGACCCCTGCAGGTGGCACCAGAGTGGTTTGTCCCTTCCCCGGGAGAGCTGGGACTTGGCATGTCAAGGACTAATGTCATGAGCTTGCCCATTCTCTCTTCTCCCCAGTCGGCACTGTAGACGTGGGAAAGGCTCGCCTCATGTTCTGGGACTTAGGGGGACAGGAAGAGCTGCAATCCTTGTGGGACAAGGTGAGACACACCAGTCTGCCCCCATTGCATTTCTTTGCAGATAACCCTTGGTCTTCTCCATGAGAGTCCATTACCCACTTTTTTCCTAAGGTTTTCTCTGGTTCTGTCCCAGGTTCCCTAGTCAATCCCTGTTTTATCCCAGCCAAACATGCTGTTAGAGTCACCACTGTAGGGGCAACAGGGGGTTCCCTCAGTGGTCAGCACAGAGTACTTCCTGAGCACAGAGGGCTGCAACCTGTCTTTTGGCAGTTAGTGAAGGAAAGGGATGCTCTCAACCCAGAGGCCAGGAATGGGGTTTACCTGGGCATTTGAAGGAGTCTGGCTCAGGGCTGGGTCAGTTCTTTTTGAGCATTTTGGGGCACAGTCAGACTTGGAATAACTTTGGGATAAGCTAACACTTATCAAGACCAGGGAATGTTCAAGGCCCCAGTTAGGGCTGTAGCTTGCAGGGAAAATCAGGCAGCTGGCCAGGTCACAGAGCCATGGAGGCATCTGTTTCTCTGTCAGCATAAGAGAATAAGTGGGAGAAGCAGGAGGTCTCTTCACCACCACCATCCCCTGCCAAGTGAGGACACACTTGCTTCCTTTCTGCCTAGAGATTTTGTTGCTGATTGTCACGGGATGCGAGCAAAAATGGCAAAGATCAGAAGAGGGGTGGGCACAAAGCCTGCATCTGCATATGGGTCTATCTGCCTCAATTCTAGCTAATTATACATTTCTACCTGGTAGTCTCTTCCCCATCCCAGGGAGGGTGTCCTCAGGCAGACAGAAACTGCTTCCTCTTTTGATATAGGTTTGGGGTATTTCTGAGACCCCAGTGTGGTACCCTTCTCCATACACAGCTTAGAGCATGGGTCCAGCTCAGCCAGGTACTGTGTCCAGAACTGAGCAGGACAGACCTGGCCCTTCCCCCAGGTTAGCAGTGTGGGTTTAGGGGAGCCCAGTGCTACACTGCAGATGCCTCAGCCACCCTCATACACAGGATCCAGCCAGGCATGGTAGCACATATCTGGAACCCCAGTGACTTGGGAGGCTGAGATAGGAGAATTCCAAGTTCAAGGCCAGCCTCAGCAATGTAGCAAGACCTGTTTCAAAAAAAAAATAAGAGAGTTGGAGATGTACCTCAGTGGAAGAGTGTCCCTGGGTTCTGTCCCCAGACTGCATAAAAGAAAAGAAAAAGAAAACAGATAAAACTTAGGCCCAGCACCTGATCCTGACCTTGGTCTCCTCTCTTGGGTCCCACCAAAGCGTTCCCTCCTACTGTGACTTCCAGACCGGTGGATGGTATTGATCCTGTGGCCAGAAGATCTCTGACATGTCCCCTCTGGTCCCCTAAGTTGGACAGAGGATAAGCCAAGTCAGGGTGTTCTCATCAAAATGCAGATGCCCCTGGGGAGCCAGGGTCTCAGGAATGGAGGCAAAGATGGTTGGGCAAGCATGCATCTTGGGGATCTGTGCTGGGAAGACAGCAAGGAGCATACAGGACAGAGCAGGGGGAAAGGTCACCTTGGGTGATGGGATCAGTAGGGCCTTGGCCAGCTGGGAGTGCAGGAGGGGAGTTGCTGGTCACAGCTCTATCATGTTGGACAGAGGTGACTGGGACTCCTCCTGCCTCCTGGTGGGTCACCAGTGTGGACAGATGTGACTCTTAACAGCCAAAGTGGGTCCTTCAATAGCCAAAGTGCCTGCCACTGGATAGCTCTGGGGAATGGCTCTTCCCAAGAGGAGGCTGGCCCAGGAGAACGTGGCCTGGCCTGCAGTCTTGGCAGCTGGCCCTGGGCTGCATTCATCTTCGTTGCCACCACTTTTGCTGGGGTGTGACCTCATCTTGGTGGTCTGAGCTTTTGTCCATGTGGTTTGCTGGGTTGCCCTGCTCCTGCCAACTGGTAGCAGTTACCTTGCCAAGGTGAGGTCTCCTAGGCAGCTATGGTTTGTGACTCAGTGGCTCTGCGGAGCACTTGCTGCTTTGGTGAGCAGACCTCCAACCCTACGGAGCCC
Source organism: Sciurus carolinensis (assembly GCF_902686445.1). Taxonomy (NCBI): domain Eukaryota; kingdom Metazoa; phylum Chordata; class Mammalia; order Rodentia; family Sciuridae; genus Sciurus; species Sciurus carolinensis. The sequence goes on from NC_062214.1 coordinate 473,824, forward strand.
TCATGTCTGGGGACAGGCAGCAGAATCCCCCAGGGGTTATAGGGAGGAACAGGAAGGGGCCTGTACTCCACTGTGGTCCCTGAATGCTGTGACCTTCTTGTTGGAGCCCAGTGCTTCAGAAAGGTCTCCAGTTGGGAGCACTGGTCTGATCCTGAGGCCTGGCCCCCTGCAGTGCTCCCTCCATGTGGATACTGTGGCCGGCCCAGCCCTGCATGAGTTTGTCCAGGTATGGGGTCTGTGCCATGACAGTGGCTTACAGGAGCCTCTGGGGATTATGTGACATGATGTTGGATCATGGTTGGCATCTCACTCAGGGTCCCTCTGATTTCCTTGAGGGCAATCCCTATTGGGCTCAGCCCTGCTGTCTCTGTCATGCTGGGCCTGTGGTGGTGGCTCCATCAACCTTGGTGAGTGAAGCCCATCCCATTAGGCCTCTGCTCTGCCACCGTGGTCACTGCTTCTCCCTCGTCCAGGACTGCATCACTACAGTGGATAGCCAAGTCACTTTGTTCCCAGCAGCTGCTCTGGTGGACCTTACGGCATCAAGGCCTCTATTTCCTGTGCCTGCTTCTTCGCTGCTTGCTTCTGCTCCAGGCCCTGTGTCCATGCTGTCCACAGGTGGACACACATCATCTCAGGTCACAACTTCTCACACAGGCAGGCAGCTGCTGTTCAGCTCTGGTCTGTCCTTATGTGTCTGGCTGACCCATGCTTGGTTGTTTCCCTTTCTGGCCCATTCCCTACATGGCCAGAAGTGTATCACATCTGTTGGAGAGTTGACATGCCACTCCCGTCTCACTGGCCACCTCTGTGCCATTCACTTTGTGCCTGATAGGTGTTTGGGGTTGTCCTGAGTTCCAAGGTCTGCCACCAGTCATCCTGACCCTGCCTTGCTTATGCATCGCAGGTGCCACTGGGACTCATTGGGCTAGTACAGACCCTCTGGTAGGACCTGCCAGCTCCTGGGTCTGTTGCAAAAGGCTAACCCATCGCCCAGCCCTCATGGAGCTGGCAGTCTGTGTGTCAGGCCCAGCTCCAGGCCAGAGCGGCTTCCTTGTGTGGGTCTTGCTGTAGAACCCAGGAGGACATCTGGTACGCGGCCTCCTGCTTTTCAGGAGCAGTAGCTTATCTGTTCCTGAACCTGAGACTCTAAGGCTCTTGCAGAGCTAGCAGGCTGCTCCTTCCCCAGTTGTTGCCCACCTGAGGGGTGCCTGTGACCCCTGGCTCGTCCTGCCCTTCAGGAGCACATCCTGGTACTCGTCAATGTCGATTACTGTTGTGGTGGGACAGGAGAGTTGGTACAGCCCTGGGGTGAGCTGGCAAGCATGCTGTGTCTGTGCCATAAGGACAGGGCAGTCTCCCATTCTTTTCTGCTTCGGGGGAAAATGCATCTGCTAAATCCTTGGCTTGAATCCTTGGTTGTTGCAATGCAGACCTGCACCTCCAGTGCCTGCTATGCCCATCTGTCTTGCCCCAGCAGTGCTGCCCACTGGTCACCCTGTTGGTGAACTCAGGACTGGCTATGTCCAGCCTGTAGAGGTCTGAACTCAGTAGGGCTGACTGTCCTGGCAGGGGCAGGGCAGCCTTGCAGGTGCCTCTGGCTCAGCAGCAGGGTGCCTGTGTCTCCTGCGTCCCCATTGCCGTGCTCCCCCTCCCCCTCATGCCAGATGCTGCACAAGCCCCCAGGCGCACGCCTCATGAAGACCAGACTGAGATCTGGACTTCTCCCCGGCCCTGACTCTTTAACACCAAGGGATGCAGGTGGGTTCTCAGGACAGCACCTGGGCAGGGGAAAGCTGACCGCATCACCAGGTCAACAAACCTTTTCCAGAAGGTCCTGGATGTGTCTCCACTACTGAGTTTCCCCCGATCCCAGCAGATCTTCCCCTTGGGGCTGTGCCTGTTACCTGACTGTGGCCACTGGGGTAGAAATCTTCCTGTCGTGGACTCCTCCTGGCGGCCATGCCAGGGAACCTGGCCAAGTCCACCCTTGGTAGGGTGGTGGCTCCAGCCGTCTTCCACCCTCTTCCTAGTACTATGCAGAGTGCCATGGTGTCATCTATGTCATCGACTCCACTGATGAGGAGAGGCTGTCCGAGTCCAAACAGGCATTTGGTGAGTGTGACCCATCTCCTCCCAGATGGAGCAGAGACAAGAATCCATGTCCAGGGGTTATGTCAGGAGACGCAGGAGGTCAGGCCAGTCTGGACATGGTCCAGTCTGGTCCATGAGTCTGGAGCTGGCCTTGAGGCTGGACCAATGCCTGTTGGAAGTACCCTTGCCCTTACCAAGGGCCCCAACCCATTGCCTGGCTGCCTGGCATGTGAGGGGAGGGTGGAGGAAGAGTCGGTGGCTGTCTGTGCCTGTGGGCCCCGGGCACTGCCTGCAGTCAGGAAGCAGGGTGCAAGGCGCTGTCTGTCCTACCCTCTCCAGAGAAGGTGGTGGCAAGTGAGGCACTGGACGGTGTCCCCATCCTAGTGTTGGCCAACAAGCAGGATGTGGAGGTGAGCCCCACACAGCTTCTCCGGAGCCCCTGTGCCCCAACTGCAAGGAGAGTGGTATACATGTCCCTCACACCAAGAGCACCATGTCTGCTGGGTGCAGAGCCCTCGAGCCCGCTCTGTCCCACGCACTCAGGACCTTCAGCTCCCGGAGTCCAGTTCTTCTGAGTGTCACCTGGAGTTCTCATCACTAGGGCAGACCTGTCCTTGCTGGAGGCTCTCACCCTGAGTGCAGGCTCAACCCTCCTCCCCAGGGGAGCGCTGGGGTGTCCACGTGGGAGGGGGCGCACCCCAGAGGCCTCTTCTGCTGCGCGGGCACTTTTTCCCACTGGAGGGTGATTGTGCTCTGCCCTGGAGTGAGACTGGGGAGACCCAGGCGAAAGCCGTGAGCTCACAAGTTGTGAGGGACCCTTGGGCGAGAACTCTGACCCCATCCTGTCCCTGCCACCCTTGGGGCCAGTGTCTGTACCAAACCTTGGGGACCCCTTGGAAGGGATGCTGTGGAGGGGCTCTGCATAGAAGTGGCTGCAGACCACAGTGGCTACCAGTGTCTGGAGGACCAGGGAAAGCATCACTCTGAGGTGACTGTGCCCCTTTCCCTGCTTGTCTCCCTTGCTTCCCTGCAGACCTGCCCCACCAGCCCTGCTCCCAAGTTCAGAAACCACTAATGAGAGAGTTGTCTGTTATGGGGCTGGGGTCTTTCTTCAGGGTAGGGTGAGCAGAGAAGCCGACCCACGGCTGACACTGCCGCTTCTCTCCCTCACCCCACCCACCAGTGTCACTGAGACCCACTGCCCTTCTGCCTGGCTTTGTGTCAGCTCCCCACCTTGGAACTCGTGTTCTCATGGTGGCTGCTGTAGGGACTGCCGTCAGGGTCGGGGTGGTTCCTGTGGTACTGCCTGGGTGGGGCAGGCGTGGGGGCCGCCCCTCAGGGCCTCCTTTCCCCTAGACCTGCCTCTCCATCCCTGACATCAAGACTGCGTTCAGTGACTGTACTTGCAAGATCGGCAGGCGAGACTGCCTGACCCAGGCCTGCTCTGCCCTTACGGGGTGAGTGGGCCTTCCCAATGGGGGCCTGGGCACCAAAGCTGGCTGCCGCCTCACACCACTGTCTCTGCAGCAAAGGAGTACGCGAGGGCATCGAGTGGATGGTGAAGTGCGTCGTGCGGAACGTCCACCGGCCACCACGGCAGAGGGACATCACGTAGGCACGTCTGAGCCCTGCCTTGGATGGCCCTTCTGCAGGTGCTGAAGGAGCTCGCTCCCTACCATGAGCTCCTGTGCCTGGGGCCGGGGTTGGGTTTGCTTTGCCTTTTGTTTCCCTCATATGCTGTTTTCTGTAAGACAAACTCTTCTGTCTGGAAAATCATAGGCATCCAGAGGCTTCTGCTAAGGGGCGCGGGGCAGCTGGGCCTGCCTGGCTATAGAGGCCCTGGGGGACAGGCTGTCCTCAAGGCCTGCCTGCCCATTCCAGGTGGGGTTTTAAGGGAGCCAGGTTGGAAATGACAGTCTGGCTCTGGAAGGTGTGTTCTGTCTAGCTTGCCCATGGAGGAGGCAGGTGTGGTCAGGTCTGATGTTGGAGGTGGTCTGGGGGCTGGACTTGCCTTGAGAAGACCTAGTCCTTGGCAGGGCCCTAGGCTTTGAGTAACCCTGGGACAGGTGGAGACCTTCCTAGGTGGCCATACCCCACTGGCCCATTCTCATCCTGTTTTGGTTCCTGGGGGAGGGATAAAACACTGGGAGCTTAAGTGTGCATGTCCTTACCCCTGGCAGGTTGGGTGGTGGTTCTGGGGACTGAGCACTCTGCCCTTCCCCAGTGCAGCCAGGGCAAGAATGCAAAGTCAAAAGCAGCTCCTGTCCATCTACTCCCCAGGGCAGCCCAAAGGCTGGGTTCCCTCCTGTCTGGCAGAGCGACTGCAGCAGGAAGCTGTACCCTGGACCCTCAGGGTAGGCAAGCGGCAGGTGGGAATTCCCCAGGCAAGTAAGGAGCCATGACTTGCCTGGGTACCTGCATCCCATGGGTGTGAAAAGTAGCCCAGGCACTGTCCAGAGAGCTGTTTGTTCCAAATCAGGTCACAACCAGACCGTCTCCTGGAGCGGGTAGGGAATGGATGTGTCCAGCTGTGGGTCCTGGATGAAGTCTGTTCTTACTCTTGTAGGCCCCAGGACCTGCAGGAAAGACCTGGTTACCCTGGAAGTGGTGAGGGTGGCAGACCCAGTTCCTCTCTCCAGACAGGTTGGAGGCCACCTTGCATCCCAGAAGACAGTGGGATGCTCAAGGTCCTCCCTTGGCTGGCTTTTTCATGGGAAATCCCTTGCAAGTTAGGAGTGGGTGGGAGTCAAAAAGGTCAGGGTGAAGGGGACCCTCTCGCACAGTGAGACACCTGAGAACTGCCCCATCCTCCCTATACTACTGAAGCAGAGCAAGACTTGAGGTGGTGGGGGTTTCACAGACCGTCCTGTGGCTGGTATGCCCTGGTGTTTCAGGTATGGGTGGGAAGGCAGGGCCAGAGTCTGAGGCTTGCTGAGGCACCTAGGTATCCCTGCCAGTCTTTAAAGACAGACATAACTTGAAGGCAACCAGTCTTACAAAATGGCTTTATAAAATAAACCTTGAAGAAGTTTCCTTTGGTGCAGTTGGGGGTGTGCACACAGGTCCAGAGGCAGGGTGAAGGTATGTATCATAGCATAAATAAGGCACTGTTGGGGTGGGCCGTGCCATGTCAGCTGCAGCACTGACTGCAAGGCCATGCCACATGGGCACATGGGCCACCAATTTCACAGACCAAAAGTAAACTGCTGGGTTGGGGAGATAGTTCAAGTTGGTAGAGTGCTTGCAAGGCAAGCACAGGCCCTGGGTTCAATCCCCAGCACCACACACACACACAAAAGTAACCTGCTGCAGAGTCCAGAGCAGCCAGTGCAAGGCCCTGCATCTACAGGAGTAACTGGGAGGGATGAGGGAAGTTCAGGCATGAGGTGTGGTAAGACTAAGGTTGGCATCTGCATCTCAGAAACCTGGGCAGTGGCCTCTCCCAAGGGCAGGAAACTCGTGGCCAAGACTCTCCATGGACTCCTCAGGTGATCCTAGCCTTCTGCCACCCTGGAGAGAACCTTGGTGGGAACTCGGGGTCCCCAGCGCTATGAAAGAGAGGGTGTAGCTGGTGCACAGGGCAGGGCCTGGAGTCAGGCTAGCACTACTCTGAAGCTAAGCAGCTGTCACTGCATGCTCCCATGGGGGGACCAGGGCAAAGATAGTTTCTCGTGATCCTACCCCATGGTGCATGCTCCTGGCAGCTGGAATGCGCCAGGAGTCAGGGCACAGTGCGAGGTGCATCTGTGTGACAGCCAGGCAAGCACTTCTCACACTGGCTACGTGAAGTGGGTAGGTGTAGGCACTGCGCCATGTCAGCTACGGGTAGTGGGTGGTCCCATGCACTCCAGCTCTGGAGCAACTGGACTGGCCTCTCAAGTGCCCTCACAGTCCTGGCTGGAGTGGACATTTTGGACACTGGACATTACTCAGTTCACACCCCCAAACACAGGCTAGCCTGCTCACATCCCGTGGGAATGCCCACTTCCACATAGCCACTGTCCTTGTGCTATGCAGGGCAGGAACCCTCCTGGGTGGAGCGCCAAGGTGTGGTTGGTAGGATATTAGGGGGCTGCCCAAAAAGGACTTCCTGCAGGGCTCTGGCACCTGACCCAACGTGCACACTCAGGGTGCAGGTCTTCTCTAACGGTGCCAAGGGTATCTTCTCTGCTACCAAAATCTTCAGTGCATCGTCAGATCCCCCTACTGAGCCAGGTCACACGGACAACTGGCCACTGCCAGCAGTTTTATTTGCACACAGCTGGCAGTCTGCAGGGGAGAGCTTCAGGGAGGAGGGTGACTCCTGGCCAACACCACAGCTGGACCACAACCAGTGTGGGGACCACAGCAGGGTGCAAGGGTCTCCACACAGGTTCACTGAAAAATGTGTGATGTGTTGCTTCCTGGTGGCAGCATGACAGGCAGGACGCCTCCTAGAGGCCTGTGGAGACACCAGCCTGCTGGCGTGCCTGCTGAGCACTGCAGCCTAGTTAAGGGCTTACCCTCATCCCACTCAGCCCACCACCTGGGGTGACGCCTGGCAGGGACCAGAGAGGGCCAGACACCAACCAGGATGTGCTATTGCCAGCAGCAGAAATCACAGGAGTGGCTCTGGAAGGCCACCGTGTTCTCTGCCCTGCAGCCCCTACAGCATATCCCACCCAGGGTTTGCATGCCCATCGGGCTTGGTGAGCTGGCTGTGTTCTGTGGCAGTGCCTTTGGGCTCTGTACTTCCTGCTGGCCTCTGTCTAAGGAAAGAAGAAATCTTGCTCTGGGTCTTCCCCGGTTTCTCCGACGGTGGGGGATCTGCAGAAAGGAACAAGTCAGAGTGTGCTCGGTGCTGCCCTCCTGCCTTCCCACCTGGGGCTGCAGGGACTCAAGAATGACAGTACAGGCAGAAGCACCCAGGCAGGCACCCACCTGGTTGGGAAGCTCTAGGGGTGAGCTGGGGGTGCTCCTGAGGACTCGGCAGTGCCACTGTGGTGGGCAGGCCCATCAGCTCTGCACAGGTCTGTGTGAACTGCTGCTTGTGGTGGGGACGCACGAACATGCTGAACCCTGTGGGGAGCACTGCTTAGGCTGTCCCTGCCCTGCATGGCCAGCCCAGACCCATAGTCCTCTCCACAATCCTCCCACCCTGCCCACCCCATCCAGGGGCCACTTGCTCTGCAGCAGGGGGAAGTCCTCGGGCTTTGAGGTGGTCAGTGCCGCTAGCACAGCCAGAACCTGGTTGAGGTCGTCGTTGCGTTTATATGCCTTCAGTGCTGCCAGGAGCTGGCTGTAGCTGGCATACCCCAAGGCCTTGCGGGCATCTGCCAGGTAGGCACTCACAGCAGGCTGGCCCCACTGTTCCTCTCTGGACTCTACTTGTGGACAGCTGCCCAGGGCTCCTGGTCAAGGGTGGAATGGCTCAGAGGTTCAGAGTGTTCCCTCCTCTCCTCCCCTTCCTACCGGGAACTCCTACAGAGCCCTAGTGCTGGTCAGGAGACCTGGGTGCACAGATGGGAGACACCCCATGCCCCCTCAGTGTCCCCAACTGTGCTGGAGACTGGTTGGCCAAAGCCACTCAGGCCAACCTAAAACATAAGCCTCTTTGAGAACTGCACACCCTACCTGGAGTCTACAGGAGCCACGTACCTGCAGGGGGCAGCCTGGTGGACAGGTGGGGCCCACCCTGGTTCAGGTGCTCTCCAGAATCCAGCTGCATGGACATGCCCTCAGACAGGGTCAACTTGGGATTAGACTCCCTCTTTCCTGAAGAAACATGCTCCTGAGTTCCTACAGACCTGGGCAGAGACCAGGTGTCTCCTCCCGCCTCAGTTCAGAGCGGTGACACAGCCTTGCACATGCTGCAGGCACCTGGGGGAGCTGAGTGCAGCCCACACAGCTGCCTTCTGCTGGGGAAGGGGGTAGGGCTGAGGCCCCCCTGCACAGACCACCGGTGCAGGCACCAGGACCTCCATCCCCAACCAGCTCAGGCCCCTGTGGGTGAGTCTGCTCTGGAAAACCATAGGGTGGACTGCTCTTCTAGGGCTCAGCTCACTTCAGCTCAGAGGCAGGAAAGAAGGTAGAGAGGTACTTAGCATCTAGGACCTGGCATGTGCACCTGATCCCCAAGTGCAGGTCTCTCCTGGAGGCCCAGGCCCAGCACTATGCATGGGGACAGGGCTTGCCCACATAAGGGATCCGCCCTATGGTAACTCCATCTCCCACATAGGAATAGGGAGCCTGGGCCAAACCAGCCCAGATGTCTACTCTGACCACCGCAGAGTCCCAGGGACCACCAGTCCCTGGGGTCAGAGGCTGAGGATCTGCCAGGTAGCTCACCGCTGTGGTCCTGGGCTGGCTGAGCATGCTGCCCGTGGGAGAGGCTGTGCTCTGGCTGACGGTTGCAGCTTCGACCTGTCAGCTGGAAGCAGATGTCTTCAAACTGCTGTTTGTGGTGGGGCCGCACAAACTGGTAAAACCCTGTTAGGAAAGAGGTGCCTGGGCCTGTGGGTTCCATGTACTGTGGCCACTGAGATGAGGGTTTGGGGGCTCTGTGGGCAGCCTACCAGGCCCCTTGTCCCGAGAGCAGGGACAAACTTGGACCCTAGTGGTCCTCCTGGTAGGTGCTCCCCACCCCCAACAGCCGTGGTGCTGTGCCCATGGCAGGAGGCCTCTGCAGGCTAGAGCACCTTGGAGCAGGGTGTGCTTTCTGGGGTCCTCAGCAAAGAGTCTCCCGAGGCAGGCTGCCAGGGTTTCGAAGTCATCAGAGCCCTTGTAGTCCTGCAGGGCCTGGGTGAAGGTGTCGAAGCTGGCTTGACTCAGGGCCTGCTTCACAGCCACCATGAACAACTTGGCTCTGCCCGCCTGCACAGCAGCTGCTGGCTCCTGCTGGGCACATGCAGAGCCCTGTCAGGGCCAGCCCCATCCCTTCTGCTCTTGTGGTACTGCCAGGAGAGGCCTGCAGGGTCCACTGTGGCTCCCTGCACCTAAGGTCCAGGGCACGTAGAGCTGGAGCTGAGCTCTGAGGGCAGCTTGCAAAGACGGCTGCTTCTCAGCAGGCTGTGCCCACTTGCTCTTCCCTCAAACATTTTCTACTGATATATTTATTTTGAGACAGGGTCTCACTAAGTTGCCCAGGCTGGCTGGACACTTAGGATCCTCCTGCCTCAGTCTGCCCAGTTGCTAGGATCACACACATGGCCACCATGCCCAGCTGGGCCTCACTTCTGCACACCTCAGACCCACAAGGTTCTGTGGAAACCAAGGCAGGGCTGGGCCAGACAGTCCCACCAACCCACCTAGCACTTCACAGCCAGTCTACTTCCTGCCACACCAGCCCTCCTGGGGCACTGCTTGGCTCTTCCCAGAAGCTGAGGGACACTGGGGGCTCTCAGCAGGCAAGGGGCCTCCTGCCTCAGGTCATGACTCAGTGGCTCTCATCTGAGACTGGGAGCGCACTGCACCTGCTCACAGGAGGCAGGTCAGTGTCTGTGCTCAGGGAAGGCAAGGACATGCTGAACTTGCCACCACAGATGGAGGGGAAGTGGAATCATGGCCAGTTGCAGGCCCCAAGGGCCAGGTCAGATCCTGGCTGGAAGAGGGGCTCTCAAGACACCCACAGAAGGAAGTGCAAACTGCAGTCCCAACTGTCATCTCTGCTGCCCAGAAGTACACCTGCTGGGGTGGACTGGCTCATACCCTGCTCAGTTGGGGACCACGGGCACAAGAGTCAGATTCCCAGACATGTCCCTGAACAGCCAGTGTGGCTGCAGGACAGCTCACCTACCGGGCTGACCAGCCGGATCTTCCTCCTTCCTCCTCTCTGCAGGTCAGCCAGCCTCTTCTTTCGCTGGAGGGCTACGGCAGTGTAACCGAGTGCCTGATGGGGACACAGTTATGATCCCAACCCCAAACTCAAGGATCCCCAGGAGCTGACAGTCTTCTGACAGGGGCCCTACAGGGGAGGGTGTTATGCTCAAACCCTGGTGGCAGTACTGTGACTCATGACCCTGGTCCTCATTAGAGCAGCCACAGAAAGGACGAGTTTGTGACACCTGCAAGCTGTCAGCATCCAGGGCTCAGTCCAGAGGCCTACACAGCAGGCATGGAAGGGGGCGGGAATGCAGCTAGCAAGAGGCAGGAAGCAGGGAGGGAAACCAAGTCAGGCCCATGAAGTATGGGCTTTGGGGTAAAGGCCTCCAGAGGGGAAGAACTCAAGGTCCCACTCCAGACCAGGCCCGGAGAAAGCCAGCTTTAGGTGCAGTAGGCATCAGGAGCCACCAGACCGAGTGGACTGGTGCCAGGCTGACCTGCCAGGGAAGCATAGCATGGTGGGGGCACCATCTGAGAACCAGGGTGTGTCTCTCCAGAGACCTCATGGCCTGGGGTTGAGGGCACACAGCACAGCTAGGGGTGCTAAAACCCCCCATCGACCCACAGGAAGGGGATTTACAGGGGTATATGGAAAGATGCCAAGGTCCAACGGGCAGGACCTGGGCAGGTTTCAGAAGCCCCAGCATCTACTGCCAGGGACTCCCCAGTTCTCAGCCTGCACACCCAACAGGGCAGGCCTCAACACCAGGCACCCGGCCCCATGCCGCACCTCTTCCTCCCTGGGGTGGACCACATCTGGAAGTGCCTCAGCCCTCTGCTCACTGTGCTCCAGGGCAGCCAGCAGGCCTGAGGGCCTCTGCTGGGCAGGGACAGGCTCCTGCTCGTACTCCACACACCAGCTCTTCTCAGGGCTCCCCGGGGATGGCGATCCTGCAGGAGTGTGGGAGTGGCAGCCAGGCTCACAGGGGCCAGGCAGGCTGCACCTCTGCCCAGGGTGGCCCCAAACCCAGCCCCATGAACCTGTTGGCCTGGGCCTCAGGCTGGGCACATGCACATCCAGACTTGTGGCTTTCCTAGTAGAGAGGAGGGTGCTGGGCAACTTGGCCATGGAGACAGCAGCTTCTTCCCGACCCACACTTGGGGCTGCAGCCAGTGGGGCAGGTGCAGGCATCTGCAGACCACAGGACAGGTGGGACCCGTTGCTGTGGCTCTTCAGAGGAACCCCAACCCCTCCCCGGGGAGGGCACAAGGCACGGTCAGCTGAGCATGTGGGAGCTCACAGTTTTCTGAGCGACACGGAAGAACTGCGCCACATCCCGAATGACGTGGCCAAAGCTGTTGTACACCTTGAGGTAGGGGCGCACCCAGGAGGGCAGCTGGGCTCTGGCGTCGGCATAGGCGAACCTGGAGGGTCAGTGGCCGTCAGCTTGGGTCCTCTGTCCTTTGACCCACTTCACAGGGCTTAGGTCCCCAGAACTTTGTTTGCCAGCAAGAGTCCTCCAGTGCAGGACTCCAGGGGGCCTGCAGCCCACAGGACAGACGGCCCACAGAGGGCCTCGGGTGGGGTGGCCGGGGAGTCCTGACGTACCTATGGTCACACAGGAAGACAGCCCCGTAGTCCTGGCGGTGCCTGATGACCCGTCCAATGGCCTGGTTCACAGCCCTGGATGCCTGCTGCCGGTACCACTCCTGCCCAGAGAGGAACTGCAGGGGCAGGTGCAGCCAGTCAGAGGGCCAGTCACCTGTCCCCTGCCCCACCCCGCTCTGGCCCTGTGGTGTCTCACCTGGCCTCCAGCCCCACTCTGGCTCCTCATCTCATCCAGGAACTGCATCTTGAGGACAACCCGGGGGTCCATGCGCGGGGGGTATGGGAGGCCCGTGACAACCACACCTCGGCCGTTGCTGTCTGAGAAATCCAGCCCCTCGCTGGCCTAGGACACAGGCCCAGAAGCTGCCTGGGGAGTGGAGCTCCCCCTCCTCGAAGGCCCCACCTGGGCTCAGGGCTCTTCCCAAGGGTCTCTCTGCACCCCAGCCCTCAGGCCCGTGTCTCAGGCATGGGCGGCATGAGAGGGCGCTCCCTCCTTGCCCCAGCTACCCCGGCTCAGAGCCTCCTGTGCCCTGCCTGTGCAGGTGACCACGTCCCAGAGCCCAGAGGGCCCAGGGCCGGGGGGACAGTCACCGAGCCTCACCTTGCCCCGGCACACTGCAAGGAAGGTGGCCCCGCTGGACCCTGGGGAGGCGACCTGCTTGTAGTAAGCATCAATGACCTGGTAGGAGAGGCCGGTCAGCCTGAGCCCTAACCCTGGGCTCCTCTGCCACAAGGGAGACTGGGATCCCATCTTCCGAGGTGGGGGAGCCAGCAGGTCCTGCAAGCACCGTCTCTACCGGTTCCCACTGACCCATGCCCAGCACCCAGAGGCTGCTAGTGTCTCCCAGAAAACACAGGGAGCCCAGGGCCTGAGACACCAGTGCAGCGTCCGCAGCTCGCGGGCAATACACCCAGGGAGGCGGCAGACCCCGGGGAGCACAGACCTCCGAGAAGCTGCCTTTTCTTCTGGGCTCCACAAACACTGGCTTGAGTCCCTCCATCTTCCTGGCCAAGTCTCGGGCCTGTAGGAGGAAGAGACCAGGTATGCACAGGCTGGTCACTGCACTGGCCAGACCTGGGCAGTGGTTAGGCTGCAGCCAGGCTTCCCTGTGCCCTGACCCCTCCCCTGAGGACTCAGAGGGCAAGCACCTGCCAGAACTCCAGGCTTTTCTCCATGACAGGGTAGGATGGGAAGAAGACCAGGAGCCCATGGGGTACCACGCGGGCAATGTTTCCTGGAAGCATGGTGGCCATGGTCAAGGCAGAGGCCCGGCAGGCTCTTGGGAGAGGGGACTGACACCATGGGGGGCTGAATGCAAGGGTTTTCCAAAGGGGGTAGGCTCAGGTGGAGTGGCACTTACCCAGAGCCTTACCCAGGGATGACAGGCACTCCTCAGAAAACCTGCGGAGCCAGGGAGGCTGCTGTCACGAGCCAGGGACGTGCGCCCAGGGTGCAGCCGCACCCTGCACCACACATCCCTGAGGCCCACACCAGGACCCCTTACCGTTTATCAAATGCAGAGCTCAGCTGGGCTCCATCGGGACCCTTGGGAATAACCCCCACCCAGAGCTGGTGCTTGTCGATGACATGTGGGTTCTCCAGGCGGACTGGGAAGGGACTGAGCACGGGCAGAGGGAGCAGTCAATGGGTGGCCCCTCGGTCAGGCCAGCACCCCCACACCCAGCTGTCCCCAGCACTGTGGCTCTGGCAGGGGTGACCCGTACATCTGCATCTCCAGCGTGAAGGAGGACAGCGGGGCCAGTGTGCCACTGGTGAGAATGAGGGTGTGGACACCCTGGCGGATCAGCTCCCTCATGCTGTGGCCAGGACTGAAGCACCAGTAGCTCAGCACCTTCCCTGGTGGGGAAACAGGGCATGAGGGCAGGGCTGGGGGCTGGCTCCTCACCCTCCTGCCATCACAGGGTGCACCGTGCGGACTCAGAACGAAGGGTTCTCAGGAACCCAAACTCCCCTTGGAAGACAAGGGGCAGGAGGTGGGCACAGGCAGACACCAGGAGACCCCTCAAGAAGGCTCCTGACCCCACACCCACTCTTCTCTGAAGCCATGAAGTGGGGCACAGGGCTCAGAGCCCCTCCACCAACATCCCAGGGAAGGAAGCGGGGTCCAGTCTCCCAACAGTCCAAGCACCTCTGCAGAAGCCAGGGGAGCAAGCTCCAGACTCTGGTCACACCAAGACAGACAAGGCCACCACCCCCAGAAGCAGCCAGCATGTCCCAGAGCACCTGACCCACAGGACCCCACAGCGCAATGCCCCTGCTCACTCCCAGCAGTCTACAGAAGCTCCGGAAACCAGAGCAGCACCGGCTGACCAACTCTAAATGAGGCCGAAGGCAAGAATCAAGCCAGCAGGGTGAGGGCACACAGCCCGAGGCAGGACCCTTGCCCAAGCTCAGGATGCGGTCCCACATGAGCTGCCCCTCCTGGGGTCCATCAGGGCTGCCTCACAAGGATCACTACCCACCACAAGGGGCTGATTTCCTACTGACACCCACCCTCAAGGCTACTTTTTTTTTTTTTTACTGGTACCAGGGATTGAACCCAGGGGCACCCAACCACGGAGCCACAACCCAGCCCTTTTTATTCTTATTTTTTACTTTGAGTCAGGGCCTCACTAAGTTGCTGAGGCTGGCCTTGAACTTACAATCCTCCTGCCTCAGCCTCCCAGGCCACTGGGATTACAGGTGTGTGCCATCAAGCAAGCACAGGTCGAGGAGTCTGCTTCTAAGAAGCCACATGACGTAAGTGGAAGGAGCATGCCTGACTCAGCCCCTCGTTCCAGGGAACCCCCACTTCATAAACACCATTCCCGATCCAGGGTGGGAGGCCACACCCCGAGGCTGTCAGGGTCAGGGCTCCCGGCCACACCACAGCTCTGGGCTGTTCTCCAGCCCCGCCGCAGTCCTACGTCCCCCCAGGCAGTCAAACCACAGCACCCACACCTGAACACCACTGGGCTGCTTCTGCTGAGGCTGTGACCCCCAAGTGAAATGACAACTGGAGAAAGAACAGCCCCACACAGGGAAGGACAGAGGCCCAGAGGCCAGGGAGGGTTGCAGCTTGCAGAGGGGCACACCTGGAATGTGGGCCCAACGCCAGCTGAGTTAGCAGCTCCCAGGGGCCCAGGCATGAAGCCACTTTCTGCTGGCCACCAGAACTGACCATCTCCCAGAGGTGGGGCCATCTGTACACTAAGCCAGGGGCACGCTGCGCCAGACGCATGTGTCCCGGGCAAGCGGGAGGCTTCACTGGGCCCTGGCTTTGTCACTGCCCACCGGGTAACTGGGCAGGTCATGTGCCTTTGGCCTCCAACAAGGTCCCTCTAGTTTTCCGTGGGCAAGTGAAGTGGCCACAGTTGTGCCTGACTGAGGCAGGCAGTGCCAGTATGGCTGAGGCAGAAGGGGAGCGGCCCCATCCCACAGCTGGTACCTTGCTTTCTGGATGTGCTGGCACTCCAGCTGACTGACCGCTGAGCTGCCCTCCCATGTCCTGTGTCAGGGTGAATGTGCACCTGGAGGGGCAAGCATGTACAGCATCCTGACCCCTCCTCACAGCTCAGGGACTACCACCCTGCCCACCTCCTGGAAGCAGTTCCCACCTTGTAGGCCTGTGAGACCCCAGGCCACGGCACGGAACCAGGGTTGCCCTCTGCAGAGTCCACACTGAACACAACCTGAAAAGCAAGGAAGTCCAGCACAGGGCCAGGGGCCTGGGCTGGAAGGAAGCCTCTGTGGTGCTGGGAAGCAGGTCCTCAGCCCAGCGTGCAGGAACACCTGAGCCTGGCTCACTGGTCACCCTGCCACCAGGATGACGGGCAGGCACTCAGGGCCTCCCCAGCTCACCTGCCCAACAGCATCCCCAGGACAAGAGGCAGCACCTCACACCCCAGCTCCCCACCAGGCTGACCATGTGCGGAGAATGCAGTGGCCCCCCAGGGCCTTTCCTCTGCTGCCTTGGTCACCCTCTACCCTTTACCCAGATCAATCTAGAAACCCAACGCGTTTCAGTCAAGACTACAGCAGGACGCCCGAAGGACAGCAGTGAGCAACTTGAAGTCCACCTGGCGGAGAGCTGCAGCGCCAAGAGGCAAGGGAGGAGGAGCTCATTATGGCCAGCAAGGGGCAGCTGTGGGCAGGAGTGGGCTCCTGACCTGCTTGGGGTGGGGGGGAACCCAGCAGGGGCTAAGACTCCTGTTCACTGGCTCCATCCACGGAAAGCAGGCAGAAGACAAGTGCCGTGTGCAGATCAAGGGATCGACACTCAAAGTCCTGTGGAGCTGATGCGCCCAGGACGGTTCAGAGAAAAGGGACAGCAAGCGGCCGGCCAGCAGGGCTCTGTCCAGCATGCCAGCCAGGTCAGCAAGGGATGCAGCTTCAGAGCTGCAGGAAGAGCTGGCAGCTCCCCCAGGGGAGTGCTTGTGCCCCGAGCTGGGGCTGCCACCCACTGGTGAGAAACCCTGGGGAAGGAAGTGAGAGGAGAACCCCCCAGGGGCTGCTGGGACCTGGAGATGGAGAGGTTCCCAGGCACATTAGAGGCCCAGGCCCAGGCTGCCCGAGCCAGGCCGCCGCCTGCACCAGCATGCCCTGCAGTGTGGGCAAGGTGTCTCCGGGACCTGCCCGTGACAGCAGCCTGGCATGAGCACCAGTGGCCAAAGAGCCTTCATCCTGAGGCACCAGTTCTGCATCCTGCAGTCGCCAGAGTGTGGCTGCCCAGAGGTCCAGCTGACAAGCCCACGCGTGGGAGGGCAGCTGGGCCTCCACCTGCTCAGCCCCCTGCCCCCAGGCCCTCATGGGGCCCAGCAGGGACTGCTCCCATAGGGGCCACTGTCACTGCTGCCTTCCTCGTCACCACTGTCTCCAGGCCCAGTCTCCTGGCTGTGCTCAGTCCTGCCCTTAGTGAGAGTCCCCTCTGCCTGTGGGAGAACCCCAGGACACTGCCTCCAGCCTGCTGCCCACCAGGCCTGCCCTGTGCCCACCTCCAGCGGTGGCCTCAAAGGCATTTCCGCACCTGCACCTGCTCCCCACACCCCTCTAAGCCACAGCCCTTCTGTCAGGGTTCCCATCGTCCTTCTCCATCAAGGCTCCAGGACACAGGGGAGTCACTGACAGGCTGCTTCTCCAGTACTCTGTGCTGTCCCCAATCCGGATTCCACTGTCATGCTGTCCCCCACCCACCCTCATGGGGGCTCACAGAACACAGTGCCTGTGTGGCCCTGTCCTGAGAAGTTATTCAGGAAGTGGAGGTCTCCAGATTTCTCCTGGGCTGGACCCATCTAGAGTCACTGGTCTGTCTGTGGGTAGGGGTCCTGCCAGCCCTCACTCTCCAGGGGACCCAGCACCACCTTGGATGCGTCTGGCCATTCAACAGTCAAGCACAGCTAGACTTGTCCTCCATCACTTCCCTAGAAGCTCATGGTGTGTTCAGGCTGAGAGGAAATGAGCTTATATGTGGTGTGGGGACCTTTGTCCAGACCCCAAAGCCCTGATGACTTCCATTCGGAAAGGGGACCCACGTAGTCTGAAGCCGGCTCCTACCTGGATGATGTCTGCCAGCTTCTGCAATCCCACGGTGTTGGCCAGCACTCCCGCACCTGTGGGGCAGTGGGCAGGGAAGGCTGTGGATCCCATGGGACCACACTACCAAGCCCTGCCTCCTGCCCAATGGGGTGATCAGATTCCCCAGCAGGTTCAGGCACAGGATATGGTAAGAGGGCAGCTGGCCTGCTCTTTCCAGAGTGTCAGGAAGAAGACAAGGGGGGTGAAGTCTCCAAAGGGGTCTATGGAACTCAAGGAAGGCTCTGTAGCCAAGTACTTGTAGAAGTCACCCTTCCTCAGTGCCCAGAGGCTCAGCAGGTCCTGCATTTCAAACTTCCCCAAGACCCTGCTCAGGAGTGTGGCCATGGAAACTTGGGAAGCCCCCTGAACCTCATAAACTAGCAGAAATGGAACTTGGGGTGGTGTGGTGGGAGAAGCAAGCAAGGTCCCCAGATCGTGAGTTCCTCTTTAAAAGGGGACTATGTGGTGAGTACAGAGGCTCACACCTGTTATCCCAGTGGCTGAGGAGGCTGAGGCAGGAGGACTACAAGTTCAAAGCCAGCCTCAGCAACTTAGCAAGACCCTGCCTCAGTATGAAAAATAACAAGGGCTGGGGATGTGGTTTAGTGGTAGAGCAACCCTGGGTTCAATCCCTGTACCAACAACAACAACAACAAAAAGGAGGGGCCTTGCTGGCACACACCACAGTAAGAAGCCACCAACAGCAGAGCTGGAGCACATCTGCCGGCCAGTACCAACGGCCAGGCATGGGGCACAGTCTGAAATCCCAGCTTGGGAGGCTGAGGCAGGAGGATGCAAGTTCCTGGGCAACTCAGTCAGACCCTGTCTCAAAATGAAAGCTATCGACTGGGGGTGTAGCTCAGTGGTAGAGCAGCCTGGGTTAGATCCCAGTACAAAAAAGTAAGCAAGTCCATAAACAGCAAAATGGTCAAATGGCACTGAGACCTCCAGGTCCCAGTCAGAAGGGGAAGCTCCACGGCCAGACTCCTGCTCACAGGGAAGGGGGACAGCAACAGTCCCTCTTCTGTCGGCACCACCACAGTGGCTGACGCTGCACAGAGACTCACGTCCTGCCAGGTGCTGGATGATCTGGTCCAGCGAGTCCAGGATGCAGCCCTTGGTCTGAAATGTTATCTGGGCTTCAGCAAACAGCTCAAAGATGTAACTGCCGGAGAGGAGAAAGAAGACTTGAGTCTGGCAGGGCCCACAGGCCAGCAGCTTTCTAAGTGTCCTTCAGACAGGAGCAAACCTGGGGTAAGAGGTCTCTGCCCTCAGGAGCCACGGGTAGGGAAAGGAGAGCAGGCCCTGGACCAAGACCCAGGTACCCAAGAGAGGGCAGGCACCTGGGCAAGGGACCCACCCACAGGGCTGCCAGGGTGCCCTCAAGCTCTCTGGAAAATGACAGGGGAAGGACAGCAGAAGCTACAGCAAGTGGACCTTTGCGGGGCAAGGCAAGGCAGGCTAACGGGCCAGGCTGGAGTCCTGGATGTCCTGCTGAGGAGCTGGGCTTCACCTGCCAGCCACTGGGAGTCCCCACGAGGCTCAGAGGAACAGACCAGCTCAGGCAGGAGGCAGCAGCCCAGGGTTCCCTCAATAAACCCAGGCCTGACCCAGCATGGCCACCGCTGTGCTTCAGGAGAGGACAACCACAGGGCCTTGTGGCCGTCCCTCATCAGCCTTCAGGAATGCCCTGGTTGGAGGATCCAGACTGGGGGCCTCCTGGCCTCCTGAAAAGACCGACTGCTCTGCTGGTCCTGAGGGGACGGCCTCACTCTCACAGGCACCTGCGCTGCCAGCAGGGGCGGGCCAGGCAGAGGGAGGGCTCAGGAGCCACTGCGGCAGTGTGCGCCGAGCCTCCAAGTGCTCCCCTCAACTGCTGAAAGGGGGCAGCCCACCAGGGCCTCAAAAATCGAGACAGACTCAACGGGAGGATGTGGCCCAGGCACGGGCTTTCAGCACCCTGCAGACTATCGAGTTCAGAGCCCAGTGTCCCCTCCAGCTCCAGGCCCTGCCTGGAGTCACAGGGTTTGCCCTGTCCCTCACCTCCCAGGCTTGGTAATGCCACTGTCATCTCCAGGCAGCTGGATAGCATCGATGGCGCCCTCCAGGCGAAGCAGGATCACTGTGGGTAAAGGGGGTGTGGGGGTGTCAGGGGTGGGCCCACCCAGCCGTGGGGTTAAGGAGGGCGGCACTTACTCTTGAGCTTGGCGATGTCCTGCAGCTCCATGTGTAGCCCTGGGTGAAAGAACAGCACATGCACAACTCTGCTTCTTCCCAGTTCCACCAGCACCACCAGCTGCCCTGCAGAGGGGGGACCCAGCCAGAGCTGGGTCCACACTCCACCTCGCAATAGCAGGAGCACACATGGTGGCCCTTAGAAATACGTATGTGAGCACACCATGCAGGCGAACACCCTTCCCAGCTGTGTCTCCAAGAACCTGGAAGCAACTACCAGCCGTGACCATCGGCAGTTTGTGCTGCACCCAGCTGGACCTCTAGCACAAGGGACGGCATTAGTGCTGGGGCCTCAAGAGGGGGTGAAGAAGAGGGCAGGACAGAACAAACACTTTAAGCAACAATGGCCAGCTGGGTGTCATGGCACAGGACAGTGATCCCAGAGACTCTAGAGGCTGAGGCAGGAATATTCCAAGTTTAAGGCCAGCCTGCACCACTTAGCAAAACTGTCTCAAAATAAAACAAAAAGTCTGGGGGTATAACTCAGTGGTAGCATGCTTGCCTAGCATCTGAGAAGATCTGCATCCCAGAGAGCACAGGAGGAGAAAAGTAAAGGCACAGAAATCCATGAACTCAGGGTGCACGACCTAGAGAAGAACTCCACCCAGTAACGGAGGCCAGAAGACAGCACGGCCACTTCCTCACCACCAGTGAGACAGTCATGGCCTCGAATCCCAAACTCAGCAAAAATGACTTCAGACATTCTCAGAGGAACAGAATGCTGTTCTCTGAAGAACTATTAGCCACACCACAAACAACTACAATTTGTACTTGCCAATTAAAAGAAGAAACAATACGAAAGAATTGTTAAAAGACAGTCCTTCAGGAAGGGGCTGGGAGATAGCGCAGTCGGTAGAGTGCTTGCCTTGCAAGCACAAGGCCCTGGGTTTGATCCCTAGCACGCGCACACGCACACACACACACACACACACACACACACACACAAGTCCTTCAGACAGAAAGGAAACAACATCAGAAGAAATCGCGGACCATTAGAAAGGAAGAAAGAGCATCAGAAAGAGTAAACCGCTGGTGAATTCAATGAGAAATTCTGCTTTTGTTTTTGAGACAGGGTCTCACAGTCACCTGGGTGGCCTCCAGCTCCTGGGTCAGTCAATCTCCTGCCTCAGCCTCCTCAGTAGCAGGACAACAGGCATGAGTCACCATGCCTGGTGAACAATTCTCTTCTCAACTGCTTGATGGCTATAAGCAAAACTCATCCTGCTGCCTGTGCACTTCCCTGGCCACAGAGGTGTGTAAGTAGACAACTGGACGTGAGGCTCTAGATGAACGTGTAGAAGAAATGTGAACCTCATCAGATCTTAAAAAGGAAGGCTAAAGACACACATCAATGTGAAGTGATGGAAGGACTCAGAGGATCCAAGTTCTGGGCCAGCCTGGGCAACTTAGCAAGACCTTGTCTCAAAATAAAAAAAACAGCTCAGCGGTAGAGCACCCTGGGTCAATCCCTGGTACCAAAAAAAAAAGAAAAAAAAAGCAAGAGTGCTCACAGCCAACAGCCAAGGTAACTGTGCCTCCCTGACGCTCCACAGCTGGCGCCCCAACTCCACCCTGGCACCACCTGGAGGCTGCTGCAAGGAGGCAGTAGCAGCTGTGTGAGCTCCGGGTGAGGTCCTCAGGATGGGGCCAGCACTGGCAAGGAAGGCAGGACATCGTCCAGCACGATGAGAAGCATCGCCCATCTGCAGCACCGCTAGCAGCCCAGCTGACACATAACTGCCACTTTCCCACAGCGGCTGCACCATTGTAGGGCCCCAAGAGCCACGTCTCAAAGCTCAATTTCTCCACAGCCTCATCAACCTGTCACTCACTGTCCCTTTATCCCCTTTTCTTTGGGGAGGGGGTATTGGGGATGAAAACTAGAAGGGATTTACCACTGAGCAACACTCCCAACCCTGTAATAAATTTTATTTTTGAGATAGGGCCTCACTAGGTTGCTGAGTGTGGCCTGGAATGTGCATCCTCCTGCCTCGGCCTCCCAGTGGCTGGGTAGACAGGCCTGCACCACACCTGATTCTGATTTGCATCTCCCTGATGAGTGAGCACGTTGAGCATCTTTTCAAATGCTCCTTGGTCATCTGCATATCTTCTTTGAAGAAATATTTATTTATTTATATCTTTGGCCTTTAACTGGTCTGCCTTCTTATTGAGCTCTTAAGAGGTCTTTAAGAATTCTCACATATCTCAGACATCAATCCCATGGGACACTGTCATGACTTACCATTTCTCCCACCCTACGGCTGTTTTCATTTTCTTTTTTGTGGAGCTGGGGATCAAGTCCAGGGCTCGTGTGTGTGCCACGCCAGGCAGGCACTCCACTCCACCCAGTGACACCCATCCCTGGTCTTTTTACCCTCTGGACTGTACCTTCTCAAGCAAGAAGTCTCTAATTCTGGTGATGTCCAGTGTATCTATTTTCTTTCTTTCTTTTTTTTTTGGGTGTGTCATCTGGGTTGTTTCTAAGAAACCACTGCCTGACACAGGCCCAGGATGACACGCAGGTGAACAGCTTCTGCCCTGGGCGTGGGCCAGGCTTAGCAGCGTCCTCCTTTCACACAGCAGTGTGCAAGGGGAGAGCATGACGTGGCTGTGAGGCCACCTTGGCCAGGGATTTAGTCACTGCCACACCATCAGTCACTGGGCAGGGTGGGACCTTCCCTAGCCCCACAACGGCAACCTGTAGACACAGACCATGGCTCCTAATGGCAAGAGCCAATTTTTACAGCAGATCTCTTACTCATCTGTATCTGTATTTCCTGTGGGATCTGTTGCTCTGGAGAACACGGACTAATACGACGTCTTATTTGAGAGAAGGAAGGAAGAAAGGAAGGAAGGTTGGACCAGAAACTAACAAAGCCCATCTCACATATGTCTTATTGTACAATAATTGTGACTTCTGGAATAAAGTTAATGTTTTAAGTACTTCTTTTTTTTTTTTTTTTAATTTTTTGTAGTTCTGGATGGAGAGAATGCCTTTATTTTATTTATTTATTTATTTATATGTGGTGCTGAGGATCAATTCCAGTGCTTCACACACACTAGGCAAGCACTCTACCACTGAGCCACAATCCCAACCCTAAGTACTTCTTAAAAAGCAGTAATAGGGCTGGGGTGTGGCTCAGTGGTAGAGCACTTGCCTAGCATGTGTGAAGCACTGGGTTTGATTCTCAGCACCGCATATAAATAAATAAAATAAAGATCAGTCGACAACTAAAAAAGTATTTAAAAGAATGAGAAAAGAAAAGTTAAAAAAAAAAAACAAAAAGCAATAACAGTCTCAAGGAGATGTTGGAGACAAGGAGCAGGCTGGTGGACAGGGCACCTGGCCCTTCAGAGCATCAAGGCCAAGAAGACAGACCTGAGACGCCATCCTTGAGGAAGGGCTCGAGAGCTGAGCAGAGGGCTGGGTCTGTCCTGTGGGACTGCGAGGGCTGCTGGGAAACACAGGGCAGTCCGAGCAACACAGGAGAGAGCCTGCCTCAAGGGCTGCTGGGAAATGCAAGGCAGCCCGAGCAACACAGGAGAGAGCCTGCCTCAAGGGCTGCTGGGAAACGCAGGGCAGCCCGAGCAACACAGGAGAGAGCCTGCCTCAAAAGTAAGCAGTCATGAAAAATAAAAAGCAAATACTGAAAAACAGCTAAAAGACCTCAGGAACAAAGCCCAAGACCTGGACACAGCCAGATGGTCCCTTTCCTCTCTCGCATGCTGTCCAGGCTGGAGTGTCAGCCTCCCAGTGCCGGCAGGGCAGGCACACACCAACGCACCCTGTTAGAGTCAGATGGCTTTAAACTCAGGGAAAAAGTGACAGGACTCAGAGTTGAAGGGAAAACAAATTACTTTAGAAATGAAGATCAAATTAGAAGGAACACAAAGGCAGATACACGCCACAATGGTGCCCCAAGAGAAAGGAAGGAAAAGGAAGGCAAAAGCAGGTGCAGGGGTCTGTGAGGAGCACTGAGCTCAGAGGGAGGAGACAGAGAGCAGGGGTCCCGAGGAGAACAGCAGACTGAGGCCCTGAAGCACAAGGTCAGGCTGCACTGGTCACCCCAGCTGCCTGGGAGGCTGAGCAGGAGGGCGTGAGCTCCAGGCCAGCCTGGCCACTAGCCAGGTCCTGCCACAGAATGAAATAGAAAGGGCTGCAGAAGGCTCACCTGGCCTGTGTGAGGCCTGCCTAGGTTCCATCCCCAGCACTGCAAAAAACAAGAACCAGAACCAGAACACTACCCAACAACAAAACATGTGGAACCTCTGCAGCCCCTTGTCTGTAGCTGCACATTCTGCAGCTCCAGTTACCCACAGTCCAAAAATATGAAATGGAAAATTCCAGAAAACACGTACTCCTGAGTTAAACATCATGCCGTTCTGAGCAGTGGTGACCTTTGTGTCACCCTACTCCACCCAGGCTGGGCATGAACGTCCCTTCGCCCGGCTCACACACCTCCCGCGGGGCCTGACCCTGGTCACTTGGTGATCACCTGGCAGCCTCTTGGCTGTTGGACTGACCGCGTGGCATCACTGTGTACAGAGGCCCAGGGTGCTGCAAGAACAGCAAGCTGGCACCTTGGACATGCCACAGAGAAGTCACAGAATGCTCCCTCTGACCGAAAAGGTGGACGTCCCCAGCAAGGAGCAGGAACAAGGTCACGCTGAGGTTCCTGAGACCGGCAGTCTCTGTCAAGGAGGGGGACACGTTCACGCAAGCTGCATTACAGTGCACTGCGGGAATTCTCTCATGCACTGATCACTGCTGTTGATCTATTACTGTGCCCAGCTTAGAATCAAGCCTTAACAGGCATTTCTGAGTAAGACAAAACACTCTCCGGAGGGTCCGTGCTGAGGCCGTAGGCGACCTCTGAGCCTTGGCACACGCCAGAGGGACAACTGTGCACGCCAAGAGCAAACATGCTGGACAACGCCAGTGCAAATCTAGGAACTGGGACGGATGGTTCACGGCAGAATCCCTGGCTCTTGAAGTGAAGAAACCCTACGAGAGGACATGACACTTAAAACACAACTAAAATGACAAGCCCCAGATGCCCCCCTCCAGGTCACCGCGTCCTGACCAGTGTGCTGAGCAGGCTGGTGTGGCTCAGTGGTGGAGCCACACCTGGCACACACGAGGCCCGAGGTTCCACCCTAGTTCTGAAAAAAAAGTGTATATATGTTTAAAATAAAAGTTCCCGTCACTTAAGGAGCAGGGACTGTCTTCGGAGGTCCCGTGCAGCCCTGGCCTAGAGGATTCAGTCGTGGGCCAGGGACAGCACCTGCCCACCAGAAGGAAGCCCATGCCAGAGAATCCGCAGCAGGACCAGGGCCAGCTCGGCAGCCCTGGGACACCGGCCACTCCCACCAAGCCGGTCTCCCCAGGCCTGGCCTCGGGCTCCAGGCCAGCCCCTTCCTCAGGGATCCCGCAGGCCAGCCCTGCGTCCACCACACGCCCGCTAGTGGTGGCCATGCACTAGCACCCTTCCCCTCTTCTCTCAGGAACAGACGAGCTTCCAGAGCTGAGGGAGCCAAAATGCTGGCCTCAGAGATGCCACGTCCCCAGCCCTAGAGCCATGGCACTGTCACTCAGGTGGCAAAAGAACCCTGCGGACATGATGAGCTCGGGGTCTCGGGACGCAGAGTCCCCTGCCCATCCACATGGGCCCTACGTGAGCAGGAGGAGGAGGCAGAGTCAGAGAAGATGGAATGAGGACGGGAGCGGAAGGAGGAGTGCTGTGGTCACAGCCAAGGGATGCGGTGGCCTCCAGGGTCTCTGCAAATAGAAGCAAACAGAGATGAGGCCTGTGGGTTAGCACAGCTCTAGATCCAGTGCCCAGGGTCCTTCTAAGAAATGGAAATGAGACACAGACACATGGAGAGAAGCCATGTCAAGATGGAGGCAGAGACGGAAGTGATGCAGCCACAGCCCAGGCCACCAGCAGCTGCCACACTGAGAGGCAGGGACAGACTCTCCCTCAGACACCTGCGTCTGAGGCTGCTGCTGCCTGGCACTCTGAACAGTCTAGGACACAAAGCTAGCGTGCAATGCTTTGTTACTTAAAGGCATACAAAAATACTTTAAATTTCCAAGTTCAGTTCTCGTTTCCAATACAGTACCTGTCGACAGATATCACTCACAAAAATGAAGTCCAGTCATTTTTAAGGTGTAAAGGGTCCTTAAGCTAAAAGCTTGAGCACTTCTGCAGTGAACAAATCCTCCCTACCAACACACATTAGTGATGCATCAAAGTCATGTCAGCCCAGTGAAAAGGGCAGAGGCAGGTGTCCAGTGGGCAGGGCAAAGCCGCGGCCTCCGCCTCCCCACAGACAGACTTGACACATGAGACCTAAAAGGAAAGCAAGGGACTACAGCTGTGCACGCTCCTCTTCCACGTCCAGGAAAATGGCACAGCGGAACACCAGGCACCCCCTACCAAGTGCTCTCTGCGATGCAAATGTCCTACTAGAAAGAGTCACTTGGGAGAACACATGCAAACAGGCAAACGGCCCGCACGCGTGCACGAACACCTCCCAAGTGTCCTCAGAGCACACCATGGGACACCAGGAGGGAAGCAGGGACAGCACCGTGCACAGGACACTGAAAATGCCTTCACAGTGAGTCAGGACCAGCTGGGAAAGGACACCAGTGCTTCGGAAAATGCCAGAACCCTCAGATGATGTCACTTTTGCCCAAGAAGCCTCCTAGCAAGTCAGTGCCCTGAAGTGCCAGCTGGACACCGTGTTGTGCAGGGCTGCAGCCTCGGCACCTCTGGTCTCCAGAAGGACCAGGCTCAGCCTCCTTGCTTAGCATTCTGGCTCTGGGTCATGCACTCACCTGTGCCAGTGGGGTCTGCACTGAACTCCAGGCCGAGCTCACCCTGCTGCACCATCCTGGTCTGCTCCTCCAGGACTTGGTCAATGGCATCCAAACCCGAAGCCATGTCATGGGGGGTCAGGTCAAAGGAGGATGACTCCTCACACATCTTCTCCTGGGAGCCCAAACATAGCCCCATCAAAAGAGCAGGGTGGGAGAGGGGCTCCAAGAAGCAAGAAAGGGGCACAGAAAGGACCAGAAGCTCACAGCTGAGTCCCTGGAGCCCTGGCCCCTGGCCCCTAAGGCAAGGTGACTGAAATTAACTGACTGACCCAAGACGAATGTTTAAGACAACTATTTCACTTGAGCTGCCAACATTTTATAACTGGGAAATTTCCCATTCAAACCTAGATTTCTGAGCCAGGCATGGTAGTACACACCTGTAATTCCAGCAACTGGGGTTTACAGGATCACAAGTTCAAGGCCAGTCTCAGCAACTTAGCAATGCTCTAAGCAATTAGTGAAACCATTTCAAAATTTAAAAAAATTTTGAAAAAGGGCCAGGGACTTACCTCAGTGATAAATCACTCCTAGGTTCAATCTCCAGTACCAAAAAATAAAATAAAATCTGAATTATGGGGCTTCTAAAGTTTAAAGAAAAACCTGGCATAACAGCCACTACCTCCTACAGCAAGTGCCTGGAACCCAGCAGTCTCACATGGCCAGCCTTCAAGGCCATCCCTGTAACACACAGCCCTGAGCAGAAGCTGTGAAGGGAGGATGGAAGTGTGCTGGGGACAAGGGACAAAGGGAGCCAGAGGGTCTTTAGGAGCTGTTCCAGCAGCTACAGCCACCAGAGATGAGCAGCTCTCCCCAGGGTGGCCTCTCGAGGGTCAGGCCAAGCAGCCTGAAGGGCAGGCACTGCAGGAAGAAGAGAGCAGAGTGCAGGAGAGGATGGGCCTGGCTGTCCACCATTAGGTAGAAGGACAAGGGCCTAAGGCTGTGTCCGAGACCCCACTGAGGTATCTGATCACAGGAGGCAGTGTGGCAGAAGCACCTGGGTCTGTTCCCAGGTCTGTCCAGATTCCCCCCAGGGATGCTCAGGAAGCCAGAAAGGACAGCGGGTGCTCAGCACAGAGGCAGAGGGGACTTACCACATTGTGTGCTTCATCAAAAATCACCACGGCCCCCTTCAGGTCAACGCCATGTGCCCTGCGACTCTACGAAGAGGGGAAGAGAGAAGGGGCTGGAGCCCAGCAGGGCAGCACCCTCAGAGGGCAGGCCTGCAGATGCAGGGAAAGAGGGTGCCAAGGCTCACAGCGGCCACCAAAGGTCACAAGCATAGAGCACACACAGTGCCGGTGGGACAGGAAGGGTCACACACCGGACTGGCAGGAGTGGCAAGTGCTCAAGTTTCCTTCTAGATGGCAACCTGGCACCTTGCCCAAGGCTGACCAGCAGCTGGACACTCACTAGGAATCTATCACAGGGAAACATGCACACAAAGGTGCATGCCATGGCCAGCAGGAAAGCCAAGGATGCCACAAAGCCCTGGCATGCAGGCAGAGGAAGGAGCTGCACCTAGGGAGTAGGTTAGCATCCAGCACCCAGGCCCCACCCCCAGGACCACAGGGAAGCGGCCTGAGCTTAATCCATCTGATTTGATTTCACACAATCGAACGTCAGTTTTAAGCATACTACTGGGTTTTGACAGACGTGTGCTTGTGTAACCTCTGGAATGCCACCTCAGTGGCAGGGCCTCTGCTGAGCCTGCCTCCCAGACAGCACATCTGAGACGTGGGCCTCAGGCTCACTGTGCATGAGCTCTGGTGACCTGTGTAAGTCTGTTTAAGTCTGGACACAGCAATGGCCACCAGGCACAAGGCACTCCGAGCTGCTGCACGTCTATGCCCTCAGCCACGTACGAGGCTCATAGTTGCTCCACACCTCATCCAACACCGCAGTTTGGGGTTTATTTGTGGAGCTGGAAGTCAAGCCCAAGGTCTGGCAGGTGCGAGGTAAGTGCTGTCACAGGCCACGCCCTGGCCATTTCAGTGCAGTGCAGGGCCACTTCAGGAGTTTCAGGCTGCACCGGCCTGCTGCTCAGGGTGCTGAGCGTCTCCCAAATGCTGATCCAAGCCAACTGTTCACTCATGGGCCCAGGCCTGTCACTCCTAATGGCCCTAGCTCTTCCAAGGAGTCTAAGTGTGAACTTGCGAAGGCCAACATTTCCATCTTTTCTTTATGGCTAGTGCCTTATATTTGAGCTCAGAAACCTCAACCTACCCCAAAGTTCCAAAAACCACCCCATTCCTTCTAGAACAGCTTTTACAAGTACATCTGCACAGTGTGAAGTTGAGTGTTGGCTTTCCAAATGGATATCCAGTTTTTCCACCACTTTTCAAAAGAACAAAACAATAACTTTCCTTTCCTTATAAATTCCTGCACTGGTTTGTGTCTATACGCACATTTGCACAGCCTTCACAGTGAACTCAAACTCTGCTCTTCGAAACCATCTTGCTCCTCCAGATCACTCACATTTCCAAGAAAATATCAGTTAGTCTTGGGTATTTCTGCAGTGCTGAGAATTGAATTGAGGGCCGTGAGAACACTAGGCAAGCACTCTACTACTGAGAAGCTTATCAGCTGTGATTATTTCAGATGGGGCTCACACCCCATATTTTCAACAGCTCTCTAGGTGACTCCCAGGCACCCAGGTTTAAAAGCTTCAAGTCATGAGAATGACCCATAATTAGAGAGAGTTTATTAGCTTTCCAAGCCCCAAATCTAACCACTGCTCTGCATAGGCATGACCATCTCCCGTGGGGCTCTGTAATGGCCTCATGGCATGAGTGCCCTCTGCCCGCTCACACACCTGTGCACAGGCACTGGGGCCTGCTTCCACACTTTAGCCCTTCAATAGCACTGGCTCCTGCTAACTTTCCTGCTGGCTCCCTCTGACTAATCTCCACTCCATATGAGTGACAGTTTTATTCACTGCCATGACTAGGACAGCACCAGCAAGGTTCTGGGTTCTCAAAGAACATCCACCATGGGAATGAACAAACTGGCAAAGGGGTTTGGTGCACAAGACACCCACAATGCTGTTCCCATCACGTTAAGTCAGAAAGTGCTGCTGCCAGTTACTAAAAGCACACGAGCGAGGCAGGAGGTCCCTGCGCCTGGCCAGGTCCTGGCCCGGTCCTGGCCCCTGATCTGCAGCAGGGGTGTCTTGCCCACACTGCTGTCCTGAGGGCCGAAACCAGCAAAAGACTTGGCTGGCCCCTCCAGGGCCTGGGAACACCCTGCCCACACCAGGGATCACCAGGCTGAGGCCTCACCTTGGCATCCAACAGGTAATTGTATGGCATGAAGATGATGTCTGCTTGCTGCTTCAGGTTCCGAGAAAGGTAGTACGGGCACACTCTGGGAGTAAGGAGGAAGAGCCAGTGAGAGCCACACAGGGCCATGCAGGCTGCAGCTGACAGGACTGGGCACCCTCTGGCAGCCTTAGACAGTGGGAGCCCATGTGCGTTCTCAACCATGTGAGGGTGCCAGCCACTGGGAAGTTCCACACCTGTGTCCCTGGACACAGGCCATGAGGACACAGACCACGGGCAGTGCTGAGGCAGCGTGTCCCCTTGGTGCACTCCTGTTTTGTCTGTCTGTGTTGCCAGGTGGAACCCAGGGCCCCAGGCATACAAGGCAAGCACTGCCATAGTACGGCACCCAGCCCTGCAAGTCTTCCCTACCACTTCTCAAACCACAAAGCTCTGAAGAGGAAGATGGTTTTGCTGTCCTCAGAAGGAACAGGGCTGAGCTTCAAGCACCCATGTAGACAGCCCCTCCACAGTGGAGTAGTGAGAAGGAACCAACTGGAGAGCAGTGCATACATACCACATGCTCCTGTCCAAGGTCCCCTGGGGGAGGGCTTAGAGCCAGAAGGAAAAGGCGTTTCACTTTATATTTCTCAGAACTGCTTAAATTTTTTCACACTGAACAGGTATTAATTTCATGAAAAGAGAAGGAAAGTAACCTGTCCATGAGCCCACCATGAAGCAAACAGCAGCTGTGGCCTGGCTGGAGGGCTCTTACTTGTGCTTACTCCCACTTTTGACCAGGTCCTCAATGTCCAGGATGGGGATGGCCAGCTCCTGCTCCAGGCTTTTCTCTGTAGATGACAGGAAGGATAAGCAAGTACCCAGAAGGGACATCCAGAACAGAAAGGTTCGTGCAGAAGGCAGTGTGGGCAGCCACCACCCATGGACGTGGCAGAAGAATCCCCACCAGATGGGTCAGGTCCTCAGGGAAGGATCTACCTGGAGAAACCCCAAGGGAGTCCTGTTCTGGACTCTGGGAGGCCGGCTCCAGACTGAGGCTGAGGGTTAACACTTAGAAAGAGATGCCAACACTTTCCCCAAAGGTCCCAAGCATCTTTTTCCACCCCTGAACACCCCGAGACAGGACAGGAGTGGCTGCGACCCCCAGCTTCTAGGGGTCAGATGAGAAGAGCCACAGCCTGTCACCATAGTCCACAAAATGTATCCTATGAGTGGTGATCCCTGGCTTTCTACCAACCAAAACAGAACCAGAGTGGCCACCTGGTGGAGAGTTGCAACTGCCAGAGAGCTGGCACTTCTTGGGGACCGAGGCAGGGCACAAGCAGGCAGGAGAGTCAGGGATACCCCAGGCAGAGCCCACCCTGTCCCTGCCCCCAGCAGGCTCCTCTCTAAAAATACAAGCTGAGCATTATACTAGCCTAACACTTTCTCAGGACAGCAGCCTAGAAATGGGCCTTACCCAGATGGATACAAGGTCTAGGGCAGAAAGGACATTAAGAGCTGTCCTGCCACAGTACAGGTCCCACACTGGAGTCTCAGGAATCCCTTGGGAGCTAAGCAAGCAACTTCTGGGCCCCATGCCCTTTGAGGCAGGACCAAGGACCTCCCCCAAGAAGTAACACAGTCTCAGGGCAGACACGTAGAACCAGGCCACCCCCAGCAACTGGCTTCACCGTGGCTGTTTCACGCTATCCCTTGCAGGTGCCAGGCTTCCTCAGGGACAAGATGACAGCCTGACAGTGACCCTTCCCCAAATGCCCCTAGGCAAGGCAGACAGGGAAGGAAGAGCTGATCCTCAGCAGCACCATAGCAACAGATGGCGAATCAGCACACGCTGCAGCAGTGAGCCAGCTTGTACTTCCTGGGCAGATTGCTGCCTCAGGATTTGCAGGGAGCCAGTACAGAAAAGAAGGGTGAGAAGAATGACAGGAAAGAAAGGGTAACTCGTGCTGACCCACGCCCATCCAGGCTGATGTCTGGGTAGATGGCAGCCCATGCCTCCATCCCCACCCAGTCCTGATGGCACAGCACTCCATCTCCCTCTGCTGACCCACAACACACACCTCCCCTTCCTCTGAACCCTTCATTGGGACTGCAGCCCTCTCCAGACAGCTAAGAGCTGGGCAGCTGCTGGAAACAGCCTTACGGCCAGCCAGAGGCAGACACAGCAGAGTGCAGGTTCACAGCTACGGGGGCCTCCAACAGGCTCAGCAGTGAGTCAAACCC
Organism: Sciurus carolinensis; assembly: GCF_902686445.1. Taxonomy (NCBI): domain Eukaryota; kingdom Metazoa; phylum Chordata; class Mammalia; order Rodentia; family Sciuridae; genus Sciurus; species Sciurus carolinensis. The sequence goes on from NC_062214.1 coordinate 505,524, forward strand.
GCATTGGGGGTTGGCCTGTGGTTCTGAGGATGGAGCGCAAAGTCCTGGGGAGGGTCAGAGTGGTCGCAGTGCCTCCATTCTGACACAGGAGCCTTGGGTCATGCAGACAGGGCTACAGCCCAGAGGCCAGCATGAGCACTTGCTCGAGTGGAGCCTCCACTGCAGCTAACCCTCAGGACCCAGGCAGGCAAGGAGCAGTGAAGTGAGGACTGGGGCAGAGCACAGGCCTACAGGTCCCCAGGTGTTAACCCACAGCAGCTACAGAGTCAGCTGATCTGTTCCCATGGGCACCACACCAAGGCCGCTGGCACAATGCCAACAAGATAGAGAGACCCACTTGGCCAGGGCTGTGGACAACAGAGGCACCAGGGTGGGGCAGAGTGACTGCATCAAGCAAGCTCAGGTGTGTTACCAGGGACCAAGCAGAGGGATGGCGGAGGTGAGGGAAAAAACACCTTCCTGGTGACCCAACACCCACAGGATGGACACAGAGACACACAGGACTAGGGGCCAGGACCAGTGGCTACAGGTCACAGAACACTGTTCCTGTCCAGACTGCTATGGACAGGTCCATGTTCAGTGCTTCCTGGGCGTACCCTCCTTCTTTCCACAGACCACATATGGGCCTGGGGATGCCCAACAGAGCCTCCCTCTGAAGAAGTCAGAAAGGGCAAGGACCATGGGGAGTTTCCAAACAGCACACCTGGAGACCAGGTCCAGATTCATGGCCTCCAGGCCATTGTCAGAGGAGGATACCTGGGGCATAGTCCTCAGGATCAGCCAGCAAGCTAGGATAATCACGCAATGAAGTGATCAAGGGTCCTTAGTGCCACCAGACCAAAAAATCAGTAAGCAAGAAGACAGTGGGAAGCAAGCCATGCACAGTGGCACACACCTGTAATCCTAGTGACTCAGGAGGCTGAGGCAGGACTACAGCAGTTTAAGGCCAGCCTCAGCAACTTAGCAAGACTTTAAAAAGGGTCGGAAATGTGGCTCAGTGGTAGAGTGCTCCTGGGTTCATCCCCAGTACCACACACACATACAAGAAGCAAGGAAGAGGAAGAAGCCAGGGTCCCTGCCACACTCCATCCCGTCTCTCCAAGGGGCAGAGAATGGCAAACCTGGTGCTGGGTGATGAGGGACTCCCAGCATTCTCTGACCTGACCACCATCAGAAGCTCCAGGGCCTCCGCCCTGCTGTGTTGGGCACTTGGCACACACCAAGAAGACAGCAGTTCTCAGGCCACTAAGGGCTGTGTTGTCAGGGTCCCTGCACTGTGTGTTGGCATGGCAGTCCCAACCAAGGCAAGAAACAGAATCCAAGTGCCACACAAGTGTGAGCTCCCCAGTCACACAGCCATACCGCAGATGTGCAACCCTTCAGCCCTCAGCACACTTGAAGGGCCCCATCACAGGAGGTTCACCTGGCCACAGTCTCTGGGGACCTGTGACAGGCCTCAGAAGCCCTCAACAGACACACAAATGGGAAGTTAGTGATTTGGAGAAAAGGTGCTAGGCCCTTTCACTGGGCCCTTCAGGGACTCCAGGCACCTAGTCACCAGGGTCAGTTGCTGCCACTAACCCTGAGTGCACTCGCTCATATATCTGAGTGAGGTCATCTGAGGCCACGGCCACCCCAGGCTGGACTCAAGGACGCAGGGCTGTGGCTTGTCACAGCTAAGTCAGCAAAGGGAAAGGACAGAGGAGCCAGAGTCAGGGGGAGGCCAACATACTTAGCTCCCCAGAGGCCAATCACTTGGGAACCTGCAGGCAACTAAGCACCCAGGTTCTCCCGGGGAATGGTCATGGAGACACCACAAGGCACCCACTGCCTGGCGGGCAGCAGCATCCTGGGCTCCAGAGGGAAGGGAAGGTGTGCTGCATACTCCCTATATGTATAGACAGGTTAGGCACAGAGAGCCTCCTTCCAGGAGGTGGTGGAGCCCCTGGGCTGCACACTCCCTGCCAGCAGGCCTTTCTGAGGCCACTGCATGAGAATGTGGCCTGTACAGAGCCCCAACACAGGTGTCCTCAAATCAGAAGACACAGACCCCAGCCCTACTGGCTGTCCTGGGGTAAAATAAGTGGGCTGTGACACCCAGCCAAGCCCTAGGCAGCTGCACATGCCTCACCCTGACCCCACCATGTGACAAGAGGCAGGAACAACTTCAAGGAGCTGCTCTTACCATCCACATTGTTATAAAAAAGACAGGAGCGACTGGTCACCTTCTTGCGGCACAAGTGGATCTGTAAGAGAAAGGCCTGAGCACACACCTGGAGCAGCAGCTCCAGATGGCCTGCCTCAGCCCTCACCAGACCCCTCCCAACCTCCACACACTTTTAAGTCCCAGCCCAGTCCAGCAGGGGCACAGGTCAGGGGTCAGCAAGTGCTTGGACACAGCTGGGACCTCCAATGCCCAGGCAGCACCTGCCTACCAGAACAGCAGAGGTGGAGCAGGTCCCCAGGAGCCCACCTGTATGTGGTTACTCTCCTGCTTCTTCACCTCAGGGTGGATGCACAGCTGCTCCCGGGAGCCCAGTACACATACCCTGGGCCTGGCAGAAGAGAATTGAAGGGTCAAAGAGGGCTGCCACCAAGAACAGTTGGCCACACAGTGTGGTCCAACAGTATAACCTGTGAGAAGCATGAATACATACTGGAAACTTGGTGGGCATGAAAGCAGAGTGACTGGAATGTGGCCCAGGTAGGTAGAACTGCACAGAGCCTGATGTCCAAGCTCCCCCACACAGAACCCAGGGCAGTGTCAAGACTCAGCTGGATTCCAGCAAGGGGCAGACCCTCCTCCCTTCCCAAGCAAAGCTGCCCCTCGGGGGGCCTTTCCTAACCCACCACAGTCAACAGAATAGCTCTGCAAAGAGCCTGGGATGCCAGTCCAAGGACAGTCACAACTCAAAGCTGCTTTCTCACAAATAATAGGCATTGAGGGCTGGGGATATAGCCCAGAGGCAGAGCACTTACCTAGCAAGGCTCTATACAAGGCCCTGGTTCAATCTCTAGCAACAAGGACCCTACAGAATGTGGACCTCTTCCACCACGCAGCAATGCTGCACACAGCTGGGATATGGACCCAGCTCCATGCCAAGCTCATCAATCCTATGACCCTGAGGCAGGTGAGAACTCCCTGACGCACCGGTAGGAGGTGTTCCGAAGCTCCCCAATGACCTGCGTGAGCTGCGAGTGGGTTCTGGAGGCATAGATGATCTTCGGGATGTCCGAATAACAAGCTGCCCAGACACAAGGAATCACAAAAGGGTGGCTGAGTCAACATCCTCATGTCTAACAGGTAACACTGGGCTCAGTTCTACTGATAGCCACAAACCTAACACCCACACACTCACTACCAGAAACAGGTTCAAGGGCTAACTGTGGTGCCCTAATTCCGAGAAGAAGCTGTAACCCTGGTTTTAAAGTCAGGATAGTAAGAAACAATGTGGAAGCTATAAAATTCTCCTGTTCAACTCTGCTCCAGAGACGACAGAACCCCAGGAGGACAGGCCCTATCTCTGGCCTCATCCCTTCCCTACCATCCCCACAAGGCCAGGAGAGGCCAAGAAGTAGGGTCACCTATGGGGTCTCCATCGGCAGCAATGCTGTTCCCCCAGGACGACAAGTCCTGACCGAGGAATAACTCCCCTTGCACCCTCTCAGCGATCTTGCGGGCAGAGATGGTATCCCGAAGGTGTTCCCGCCAGGCTAGTGTGGTGCAGAGCAGGCAAAGAGTCTTCCCTGTGCCTGTGGGGCTCTCCAGGATGCCATTCACTTTCTGAAGAAGGTCAGGAACAGGGGTTATGGGGAAGCAGAGCAAGATGTGGGGCCACATGATATGCCCAGCTCTGCTCAGATACATAGCTCATTGTGGAAAAGTCCATGGAACATCATTAATCCATATGACATTTTCCACTCTTGCCCTAAAAACCACAGGTGAATTCAGCCCTCATTAGCAAGAATTGGCAGAGCATTACCCAAAATCCAACAGTGTTTTTAAGCCTAATATAAATAGTAAAATGGCTAATTAGGTGCCAAGTCTCAAAATAGGAAACTGTCCTGTGATTCTGGATCCAGGCATTTCCTAGTCCTATCTGAACAGAATCTGATGCCCTACATACCAGCTCTCAGATGAGAGCCTGAGTGGGAAACTCAGGGATTGGGGGTGAACAAGATATAAAAGGGCACCCCAAGAAATCCAGCAGAAAGGGACTGCCCCCCCGCAAATCTCAACATCCACCCCTGAAGTTCAGTTCAAATGCTACCTCCTTGGAGGCCCCCAAGGCTCTCTTAAGCCTATAACCATCTAGAATCACCTTTTGTTCACTTGATATTGCCTCTCCTACCCTATAAGAAGCCTTGTTCATGACAAAATGCAGAGCCTGGCTGGAATGAAGACTGGAAGCACATGAAGCTCTTGCTGAAGCCCCACCCTCCATCAACCCAACCCTGAGCAAAGCCCTCAGTGTTTGCAACTTTACCTTCTGCAGACATTCCAAGACCTTGCTCATGTACTCTTGTTGGCACTGGTATGGCTGGAAGGGGAAATCCACCGTCACACCATTCAGGACTACCTTGGGCATATCGGCCTGTCCTCAGGATGGCACTGGGGTTGGCTAAGATGCAAGCTGTCTGGGTCTGAGACAAATCCCCTCTGAACACCTCAGGGTCCCAGGCACTCAAGGTGAGTGACGCCAGCACGTGGCACTAGAACATAGCACTGATCTCTGCAGGAATCCCTGTAGCACAGACAAGGGCAAGACAACAAGACTGTGTAGACAGACCACTTCATTTCAGTAAATTCCTCCCTGTGGAGATAGAAGACAAGCCTGTTATATCCTGTCACAGAGCTTGGGGAAAGGAAGATACCAAGGAAGCCCCGCCTTGTTCTCCTGCCCCAAGCCACTCCATCCTACTCTGAAGAGTCGACTAGGTTCAGAGAAACAACAGAAGCCCAAGAAGCAACAATTCGGTGACTTTCACAGGAGCGGGCGAGGTTGAAATCCTAGCGGCCCCGCTCCTGGCCTGGCCCGGCACATGGTGCAGAGTCGAGCGTCTGCGTCTCCTGCCCTCTGCTACCCTAGCTAGGCAGAGGCCATCCCCCAGGTCGCCCAGGTGGGCACCCAGCTGCAGCCAAAGTAACGAAAGGGCATCCTGGGATGCAAATGCGAGCAGCCCTCAGCAAGTCGCTCAACCTCTCCAGGCCTCCGTCTTGCCTGGAAGCTGGAACTGACAAACCCGAAGCCCGGGCGCCAGCCCAGCGCGGCGCTCGGGCTGCGCAGGCTCGCGCGCAGGATCAGGCTCGCGCGCAGGATCCGGCCGCCGCAAGTGGCGCGCGGCCGCTGGAGCGAAGCAGCGGGCTGCAGGACCTCGGCGCGAGCCTTCCACCTCCCGGGCTCCCCAGGTGCCCTGCCGACTCCCGGCGAGGTTAAAACGCACCGTCAGAGGGTTCGGACTTGGCGGGCTGAGGCGCTCGCTGCACTTCCTCCCTCACTTCCTGTTCGCCGTTCAGCGCTCCGGGCGGAAACCGTTCCCCAGCCGCGGGGCCCGCCTGCTCTTCGGCCTGGTCGCGCGCTCTCGCGCGGCCCCTCGCGGCCCCTTCTGAGCGCAGCGCCGGGCTCCGGCCCGGCTCCCGCCGCGACGACGTCCCTGCCGAGTCCATCCTGCCACCTCCTCCCTCTGCCCGGGCGCTGCCACCGCGCGCACGGCTGCGCAGGCTCGTCGAGTTCCCGAGGTCGCCGCGCTCGCCTCGCGTCGATGACTGTCCGTAAAATCCGCAAATGGCTGCCAAGCCCCAGACGCGCGCCTGAGAGCCTCACCCCCGGTCCTTACTCTCCCTTTGGTTCAGCCTCTCTTCCGGTCAGTGTTCCCAGAGGTCACACGGGCCTCGCCGAGTCCCGCAGGCAATCAACTGGGGGCCCAGGAGAGAGGTTCCCCGAAGGCCTTGGGTCGGAGATGCTGTCTCAGGCGACCCCGCCTGTCCCAGCGGGAGCAGCGGTGCTGCCCGCCGCCAGCAGGCAACTCTCGTTTCAGTGTCACCTCCGCTTTCTTTAACTCGGATGTTCTCCCGCTGATGGCATCTGTGTGTCCATACTCATGTGTGAGATCGTGTCTGGGGAAGCACCTGACACACGCTGGTCCCCACCCCACACCTGTCTCGGATGCTCTCAGCTCTCAGCAGGGATTAGGAGGAGATGAGATAGGTCCCCAAGCTCGAATGGGCACTAAGCACAGGTTTCAGTGCTATCCATGCAGGCGTTGACATTTCTCTCTCTCTGGTGACCTGTGAGATAAATTTCTCCTTGTCCACGCTTTAGGTGTAAGGAAATGAAGCAGAGTGCTTAGATTACCCAACGCCTGCAAGGAGCCAGCATTTCCACACTTTATCTCCATACCAACCATCTTCTGAGAGCAGAAGTGTTCCTTCTGAAAAACTTAAGGAAGGAGAGGCCAAGACCCAGAGACCTGGTGTCTTCATGGACCAGAACTGGACCTCTTCTGAATTAAAACATGTAAAAGCCATTCTGCTACGGGAATGGTGGTGCACATCTGTAAATTCCAATGACTTGACAGGTTGAGGCAGGAGGACCACAAGTTGGAGGCCAGCGTGGGCAACTTAGCAATAACATGTCTCAAAATAAAATAAATAAATAAAAAGGGCCGAGGGTGTAGCTCAGTGGCAGAGCACCCCTGGATTCAATCCCTAGAACTGAGAGGAAAAAGTTCTTCTGAACCCAACTTGAGAGACAAGGCCAGGAAACCCAGACAAACCATAGCAGCCCTCACTCAGCAGGCACAGGGATCTTGACCAAGGCAACAAACCTAAGTTGAGCATCTGCTCATTCAGGTTTCAAGGGACCCAGCTGTGGATGACCACAGGGCAGATATGAACCAGTCACACCTTGATGAATACAAGGAAGGAAAACAACATAGGGGGCTGCATGACTAGAAATCAGAGAAGGCCACCCTGTGGATTGGTTGGAAACAGCATGCGAAAAGTCGTGTTGCAAGTACTGGGAGAGTCCAAGAGGTGAAAGACCCTCCAAGGTGTGAAATGCTCAAAGGAGACAATGAAGGTGGAACAAGGAGAGGAGACAAGTCCAAGGGCCCCCATTCCATACAAGAGTGAAATACTGGACTAGGGCTATAGCTCAGTGGCAGAGCACTTGCCTAGCATGTTTGAGGCACTGGGTTTGATCCTTAGCACCACATTAAAAAAATAAAGGCATTCTGTCCATTTACAACTACAAAAATAAAAAATAAAAAAAAAAAAAAGAGTGAAATGCCTGCCTGCCTTGCAGGGGTCTGTGGGAGTGGAGAGGACTGGAATGGAAGGGACCTGCACAGAGCTAGGAGGAAGGGAGTCTGTCTGGCCCCAGGACTGCTCATGATTGGCTGCTGCAGGGGTGCTTATCTAGCCCTGTGCTCTTGTTGCTTTGTAGTCCCAGTCCCAGCGTACAGCCAGTAGGCACTTGACAGATGCTTGTTGGATGATGGAGTGTCCTGCTGAGGGGCAAGACTTCTCCTAGGAAGGGCCAGAGTTGTTTTCAGATCAGTGCAGGGGCTAATCTACAAACACAGTTCACAAAAAGCATCTTTCAAATGGCTGCTTATGAACTTCCTGCAACTGACTGTGGTGAGAAGTCCAAATCTGTCCAAGAGTTGGGTGTGATGGCACACCCCTGTAATCCCAGCTACTCAGGAGGCTGAGGCAGGAGGATCACAAGACCGACTGGGAAACTTAGCAAGACCCTGTCTCAAAATATTAAAAGATCTAGGAATGTAGCTGAATAGCAAAGTGTCCCTGGGTTCAATCCTAAGTACTATCAAAAAAAAAAAAATCTGCTCCAAGGCTGGTACCATCATATTGGGGCAAACATTCAGTGTACCTACTATGCGTGTTATATGCACCTACTGTATGCCTGACATTGTGCCAGGGACTAACCAAACAGATGGCCCCTATAGCCCAAACAAGGACACAGAAACTCAAGAAAGGACATGAACAGGTGTGTCTGAGGTAGTATAGTCCCTTGAGTCTGCCTGGACAAGTACTCTCCATCCACAGGAGAAGACTGGAGGGACCAGAGGTAGTTACTTCTCTTGATCCTAGCACCTGAGTTCCAGTACCTGGAGCTGAGTCCATCTGAAGGACACTGACAGTGCCCAGCTACCACTGCAGTGACCCATCCAGAGAACATGGTTGCTTCCACTAGAACCAACACCACTGCTAGGAACAATTTTTTGTGCTTCACTCCTCCCAGCTCCCTGCCGGAACTGAATTCCAATGTGTGTGTGTGTGTGTTAGTTGACAGATCTGTGTAACAAAGTGCCATCAATTCAGCAGCTTGAAATACTTCTCATGGATTAGTTCATAGCTCTCAGAATCCCAACCCTAACAGTAGGTGATCAACTGGGCTGAGTTTTCTCTGGAAGGTCTAAAGGCCTACCTGCTTCCAAACTCATTCATGTTGGCAGAATTCACTTCCTTGTAGCACTAAGATGTTATTGGACTGGGCCTGTTCCAGACAGATGGGTCCTTTGACTTGTCCTTGACTTTGGTCTTTTGGAGCTGGCCTCATTTCTGAGTAGAACTTCTAAGGATCCCCTGAGTGTTATTCCTGGTCCTAAGTCTTACAGTCTTAATTACTTGTGGAGCAGCCTTCTCTTGGCCTCACTGGCTCTATCCCCAGGACAGGAGTAGCACTGCATCTGCCAACCTCTCTCTTTGGGGGGAAGCAAGACAGATGCACTCCACTGGGTGCAGGATCTCAGCTCTCCTCCGCCATCTGAGTCTGGAATCGTGGTCTCATCTGACACCCAAGAACCAGAGGTCCAGAGAACCTGCCTCTATGTCACTTCAAAGCTGGGGTCCTGACCTCGCCACTTGCCCTCTTCTCTGCCTGAAACCTGCCCATTTTTCTGGACACAGAAGAATTGCCCCTGGGAATGCCCACCCCTGGGATGCACCACATTGACATTCCTCTCTCAGCACAGACCCAGGCTCAGTGGCCATCCCAGCCTCCAGCAGCTTCTTTCAAGAGCCCACCCTGACTGTAGGACCTTCCCACATGGAAGGGGGGTGGAGAATGGGACTTATTTCCACACACCCTGAAGCTGGCACAAAGCCAAGTCGGGGGAACAGCAGTCCCTAGTTGTCGGAGGGTGGAGCATGGGCTTCTTGTTACACTCCTGCTGGCATCTCTGCTCCCGCCCTGGGTGCTCCCGCTTTGACGGCGGCAGCCCCTGCCTAGGCGCTGGCTTGCGCTCCCCATCGCCCCCTCCTTCCTGCCTTTCTCCCTCTCTTTCCTCCCTCCCCCTCCCTCTCTCCCTCCCTCCCTCCCCCACCCACTCCCTCCCGCCGCGCCCGCCCTCGCCTCGCTCCCTCCCCTCCCCGGCACTGCAGCATTCGCCGACTGCAGCTCCAGCCTCCGCCTGCGTCTCTCTGGCCTCCGCAGCCCGGTCGCCGCCAGCACCATGGCCAGCACCGTATCCGGTAGGCGCCGGGGGCCTGGGGTTTCCAGCGGCTGCGGCAGGTCTGAGTCGCGGCCATTGTCTGGCCTCGCCTGAGGCAGGGGCTGGTCACCGGCTGCGTTTTCCCGTGTGGGACCTTGAGCATTGTGAGGTTGGGCCGGACCCGCCAGGGCTCCCAGGGCCGGGACTGCAGCGACTACCCGGAGGCTGCAGAATGCCGCGGGGCCGAGCCTCGGGCCCGACCGGTGGGGGTTTCGGGCGCGGGGACGCGTTGCTCCTTCGGGTGCCGCAGGGTGGTTCCACGGCGAGTTCGCACGGTCGGTTCTTGACCCTGGGTGAGGGCGCCCGCAGTGTGCAGAGGAGGGTCACCTGAGGCGCCGGCGACCTTAGATATCGGTCCGACCGCGCTTTCGCGGGGGATGGGAGAGCGAGTGGACTCTCCCCAGCGGCCCCGGCTGTCACTGCGCCTAAGGAGCGCTGGACGGGGCGCTGCAGGAGGCCCGGACCAGCGTGAGCCTGGAGCAAGGGCGCCGCACCCGCCCGACGCGTGCCATCCCCCGCCCCGGGACCGGGCGGGCTCGGGGACCACCTTCGGCGACGCCGGGGCAACGTGCTCTGGCCAGAAAAGCCACCACCCTTTGCGCCATGGGTTTCGGATGGTTGGGGGAAGGGCTGCTGCCATCTCCCCATCTTGCCAGGATTGGCGGGGGCTTGGGGGGCGGGTCTGCCTCTCCCTCCCCACCTCCGCCTGGTGCGCTGCGGACCCAGAGCCCTGAAGGCAGGCCCCACCCCGGCCAGCCACAAGTGCGGAGCTCTGGCGGAGGGGCAGAAGTCAAACGGATATTGAATGAGGGGTGACCCTCGGACTGCACGCACACACACGCACACACACGCACACGCACACACCAGACCCGCTGCCCTGTCCAACTGCCCCAGACCTGCTGCGTCCTTTCATCTTGGTGCCTGCGATGACTGAACAGCAGGCCCCTACTTCCTCTCCCCAAGAACCTCACTCCTGCTCTTCACTCCTGGTGTCCGATCCCTGTGGTCAACTCTCTAGCTGGGTTTTCTCCCACGCGCTCGCTTGGCCCCAGGCAGGAACTCCGCCTACCCAGTGCCCCGCCCTGTCTCTACCCATCAGGCCCAGTAGCGGAGGGGACCAATGTGTCCATCTGGGCTTCATCCACCCCTGCCCTGCAGAGATACTGGGACAGCTAACTGCAGAATGGTACTCTTCACGGACACCTGAGGGCAACTCTGATCTCCCCATGGCTAGCAAGCTGCCGGAATCTGCCCTGAGGCCTGGTCACAGGTCTGAGCCTTACTTTGGAAGGCTTGGCATCTCTTGGCATCTTCCAGCCACCATGCTACTCGGGCTTTTGTAGACTCTGCCTTGTGCTTAGCTCCTTAGGCAACTCTGAGCCGTGAAGCCTCACCATGTTACTTGACCTCTCAAGACTTGTTGCCCAGTCCAGGGAAGCATGCACTTCAAGAATCTCTAGCTCTGAACCTCAGGTCCATCTGCCTGCCATGTCCTATTTCCACACTCACAGTCCTCCCAATGGCATGTCAGCTCATTTAAAAAACATTATCATGTTTGAAACTTGATCAGAAAGCTTCTCGTCCACTAAGACTGAAGCAGGAGGATCACAAATTCAAGGCTAGATTGGGCAACTTAGTGAGACCCTACTCAAAATAAGATTTTTTAAAAAGGGTTGGGGATTTATCTTAGTGGCAGAGCCTTTGCCTAGCATGTGAGAAGCCCCAGGTTCAATTCCCAGTACAGGAAAAAAAAAAAAAAAGTTTCTCACCCAACCAAGTGTTGTGAAGTTCTTGTCTGTCCCTTTGAGGGGTGCTAACCGATAGCCATGTATGGAAGCTGGATCCCCTCTTCTGAGAAGGTCTCTCCAGCCAGGGAGGGTGAGGCATGGGCCTCAGAGCCTCCCAGACTGGAGAGGAAGCAAGAGTACAGACCCCAGGACTGCACTCTGAGGAACACTCTCAAGTCAGCCCAGCAAGCTGGGTCCTGGTGCTGTGTGGGGCTGGGTGGCTATACCAGGCTTGCAGAATTGTTGAGCATTACTGAGACAGTGGGCCCAAACTGGAGTTCAAGCAAGGTGAACAGACCTGGAACAGCTGGATCGCTTCATTATAAGAGGGGATGTCTTTCCCTTCCCCCTAGAGGAGTCAGGGTCACTCTGCCCTGACTAGCTCACTTTCTCTTCTGGTCAGATGGCAGGGATACTAGTTGATGGCACTTGATTTGGAAAGGCAAGAAGGTGGGCTGTAGTGCTAAGTGGACAGCTCCTCCTTGTCCTTGTCCAAGCCTACCGGGGTGGACAGTGAATATGTATCTGGTGAGGACCTGGATTTATCTCAGGGTGAACAGGAGAGACATGGGAGAATCTGAGAGCTTCACCCAAGCTTATAGCTCAGAGAGTTTCTAGTTTAGGCAGCGTTGCACACACCTGTAGTCCCAGCTACTGCAAAAGGTGAGGCAAGAGGGGTCCCTTGAGCTCAGGAGTTCAAGGCCAGCCTGGGCAACATGGTGAGAATCTGTCTAAAAAAGAAGGAAGAAGAGAGTGGGAGAGAGAAGCTGCTCACATCTGACTGGTCCCAGTCACGAGAGTGGGGTTAGGCTGGGTTTGGTGGCTTACTCCTGTGATCTTAGCTATTTGGGAGGCTGAGACAGGAGGATCACAAGTTTGAGGCAACTTAGCAAGGCCCTGCTTCAACATATAAAATTAAAAGGGGCTGGGGATGTAGCCCAGTGTCAAAGTGTCCCTGGGTTCAATTCCCAGTACAACAAAAGGGGGGGTTGGTTTTGTCTGCCTGAGAGAGAGGGAGAGAAACAGGAATGAGTCAGGGAGGGGCAGTATCAGGGGCAGAAAGATGCACGGCAACAAATAATCACAGAGCTGCTCAGAAAGGGAATGGGATGGATGCACCTGGGTGATAGAAAGACACAGTGACAGAATCAGAAAGAAAGGGTGAACAAAGACCACGCTGTATCCTGGTCGGTTCAGGTGGTCATAACGAAACACTTTAACTGCATGGCTTCTTCACAGTCCAGGAGGCTGGGAGTTCAAGGGCAAGGTACCTGCAGATTTGGTGTCTGCTGAGGTTGGCTCCTAGCTCATAGATGTGTCCTCAGAGTGACCTTCACGCCAGAATGGCTGGCGGGGCTTCCTGGGCCCTGTTCTCTAGGGCACTAATCCCACTGGGGAGGGCTTCACCCTATGACCTCGTCATCTCCCAAAGACCCCACTGTTCTCTAGGCACTAACCCCACCGGGGAGGGCTTCACCCTATGACCTCGTCATCTCCCAAAGACCCCACTGTTCTCTAGGCACTAACCCCACCGGGGAGGGCTTCACCCTATGACCTCGTCATCTCCCAAAGACCCCACTCTCAACACCAGCACACCGGGTTAGGATTTCAGCATGTGAATGTTGGGAGGACACAGACATTCAGACCACAGCAGGCAGGGAGAGACATACAGAAAGAACAAGGCCAAGACCAAGAGCAATGCAGAAGAGCGAGACAGAAACACCAGGAGAGAAAAGGACTGGGGGAGGGCAGAGACTGAGAGAGAAGCACAGAGAGAACAGTGCAGGGAGACACCACCAGAGTCAAAGCTTGGAGCCCGAGGAGCTGAGAGGAGGGATGCAGGTCGGGGACGTGGGTACACAGCATGATGAACAGCTCTGTCTCACAGGGAGACATGACAGAGGTGGTGATGGGGAGGGAAAAATGGGACCCCAATCAGCAGCCCCAGGGGTGGGGCAGTGATGGCACCTGCTCACAAGGCCTCATGCCCACAGCCTACAAGGAGAAGATGAAGGAGCTGTCCGTGCTGTCCCTCATCTGCTCCTGCTTCTACTCACAGCCTCACCCCAACACCATCTACCAGTATGGAGGTGAGTGGGCCAGGGCCTGCCCACCTTGCCTCTCCGCCTCCCCTGGCCTCTCTGAGTACCGGGCATGGCTGGCTTCTGCACAGGGTGGTCCTGGGAGGAGGACCCAGGCCTGGGAGTCCTGCATGAGCATCTCCCCCTCCCTCAGCCCTGGCTGGCACGCTGCTGCACACAGGCCCTCACCCTGCCCCATCCTCTGCCAGCCCTCTTGATGCCCTGTCTGGTCTTACCCTACAGACATGGAGGTGAAGCAGCTGGATAAGCGGGCCTCTGGCCAGAGCTTCGAGGTCATCCTCAAGTCCCCTTCTGACCTGTCCCCAGAGAGCCCTGTGCTCTCCTCTCCTCCCAAGAGGAAGGATGCCTCTCTGGAGGAGCTGCAGAAGCGACTGGAGGCAGCTGAGGAGCGGAGGAAGGCAAGCAACTCCTGTAGACCCAGGCTGCTCAAGCCCCCTGCCTGGTCAGGGCATAGACCTGGGGTCATGGAGGACTCATGATTCCTTGGACCTCCTCCTGAGAGATCAGAATGAGATGGGGAGTAGGGATGCCAAGATGGCACCAGCTACACATGGGGTGGGAAACCCTTGGTCATGGCTTGGGGTTCAGGTACCTCCTGGAGGGGCCCTTATCTGAGGCAGGGGAGTGTGAAGGATGGGCCTCACTTCTAAGAATCCTCAGTTGGAACAGGCAACGGAGCTAAGTGGGGCACTGAGAGAAGTGGGTGTGGGCTCCAGGTCCCCTCCCCACCCCTTCCCCTCACTCCAGGCCCTTTGAAACTGAAACATAAGAGAAGGACTTGGTTTGGGAATGCAACCCCAGAGCTCAAGTCCACTGGCTGTCCAGTGGGAAGTGGCTATCCTAGACACTGCTGACCAGGCTCAGCAGACTCCACTGGTCAACCAACTGACTGGTGCAGGGATGAAGGCCTCTGCAGTCAGTCAGAAGGCAGAAACAGACTAATTATCCTTGGGAGCCTGGAGTCCGCCAAGGGGGCCCCACCCCACGGGTCAGAGAGAGGTGGGTCTTCCCGGGTGGGAAGGCTAGGCAGTGTGGCCTGGGAGGGACCAGCCACAGGACAGGGCGTGCTTGCACAGATGCTCCCAGTCCAGCGAGGAGAGGGGCAGCTTTGAGGCCAAGGACAGCGTAAGGGCGAGCCACTTCAGCTCCTTTGGGACTGAGGGGTCCCCGACAAGCTAACTTTCAGTGCCAAAGCCTGGGAGGTCCCAGGCAAGCAGGGCGGGACAGTGCAGGTCCAGCTCTTAGGATGTGTCCGTGGACAACAGGATAGGGTAGAGCCAGAACAGCAGGACGATGTGCGGGGCAGGGACAGTCATTGGGTAGCAGAGGAGGGACAGAGTCTGCGCTCTGCGGAAGAAGCGTGACCCCCTTCTCCCTGCCCGACCCAGGCCTGGAGGTGGTCAGACCGTCCCCAGGACGGCGCCCGGGGTCCATCACCCGCAGGCCCGGGGGCAGACGAGACACTCGGGGCTGGGCTGGCCGCCAGGCGCTAGGGCGGTGGGCCGGGGCGCGGCGGGGCCGAGGTCGCCGCTCACGCGCCCGGCCCCGCGCAGACGCAGGAGGCGCAGGTGCTGAAGCAGCTGGCGGAGCGGCGTGAGCACGAGCGCGAGGTGCTGCACAAAGCGCTGGAGGAGAACAACAACTTCAGCCGCCTGGCGGAGGAGAAACTCAACTACAAGATGGAGCTCAGCAAGGAGATCCGCGAGGCGCACCTGGCGGCGCTGCGGGAGAGGCTGCGCGAGAAGGTGGGCCCGGGGCGGGGCCAGGGGCGGGGCCCGGGGCGGGGCGGGCGAGCGGGCCTTCCGTCCGGCGCCTCCGCGCCGCGCGCTGCGCCGCCTTCGCTTTTGTCTCCCCGGAACACACGGTCCTGCTTGGGAAGTACCTGAAGTTCCCTGCGCCAGGGCCCTGGGGCCAGCTCCCCTCAGGCCGTACTTTCAGGGAACCGCTTGTCTTTGCAGGAGCTGCATGCGGCCGAGGTGCGCAGGAACAAGGAGCAGCGGGAGGAGATGTCGGGCTAGGGGCACTGGACACGGCGGCGATGAGAACGCGTGTTTTGTTTTGTTCAACTCTGCCTAGATGCAACCTTTATTCCTGCGACATCCCCTCCCCTCGCACCCTCAGCTTCTTGCTTCTTTTTCCGCACTCTGCACTCCGAGTTGTCCAGTCCTGGTGGCGCATCTGACCATTGGCTCTCCCTAGAGGAACCACCGGGGTGTGAGACATGGTCCCCCAGTTCAGACACAGGGCCAGGTGTGGCTGGGTCCCTTCTCGGTGGCCCTTGTAGTGGATATGGTGGCAACCTTAATAAATCTAATGGCAGTGTCACGAGTGCGTGGGTCCTTGTGTTGGGTTGTCCGGTCACATGCAGGCATGTCCTTGAGCCAGCTCCTCTCTCCCAGTAGGCAAGGCAAGAACATCTGTCTGTCCTCTCACGGGGGAGGGTTCCACAGGGAGCAGATATCAGAGGAAGAAAAAGTTGGGCTGGGCAGGTGGAGCCCCCTCCCTGTCACTTAGCTAGCCCTGGAGCCAGTGTGCTCTGCTCTGCAGAGCTGCCTGGACTGGGGCCAGGGCTCTCTAGCACTCCTTCATGTGGTGGTACAGGGTGTGGGCACTCGAGGTGAGTCAGTCTGTGGTCATGGCACAGAAGTCTGGGGTGGGTAGGTATGACCTGAGTCTACTGTGGGGTTGCGGTCAGCATTCTCCTCTAAGTACCCATGGGACTGCTGTGATCTAGAGAGTTGTGGGCAGTGTGGGTGCTGTCCCCACCCACTCAGAAGTTCGTGCCTGCCAAAGATCCCAAACCACTGCCCCTACCCCTCCCGGCTTTACAGCTGCCATGAGAGAATCTAGTACTTACAGCCCTTTGGAGTTTGGCATCTTTCCCTGCTCTCTGTTCTGGTCCAGTGATACTCCTGGCCATTGGACTTTCAGGTTCCCCTCCAGAGAGGTGTGCCCAGGTGTGAGCAGAGTGGTAGCCATAGGTCCTCAGGGAGCCCTTTCCAAGGGGTGGGTGCGGGTGCCAGGAGGTGGGAGCGGAGGCTCCAGGACGGCTCTCTGCAGATTCAGATGTTGGAAGGGTGGGGTCAGTGTTCCCAAGCCAGCCCCCGTGCCCCATCCATCCTCAAGATTCCTCACAAGAGGGTTGGAAGCCTGGCTCTAGGCCTTTTCTGCCAACAACCTCCTAGGTTGGGTCCCTTTGTCTTAAGCAGCCTCTGGTGCCCCAGTGCTGATGTTTGGGCATGGTCACCTGCCTATATGCCACAGCTACATCCCCCTCTTCTCCATGGCAACCTCGCCCAGCAGCCAAGTGTGGGGCAGGATCCTGCTTACCTGCTTGGTGTGAAGTATGAGGACAGGGACAGAGCCAGGACCCCAGGAGCCAGGTTGCAGTCTCCAGAAGCCTTGGCTTATATCAGACAGAAGACCCTTGGAGGACAGCAGGTGGTCTTCCAGTGCCCAGCTAGAGGGCACCCCTGTCTTCAAAAGCCCTCCAGGGGGAGTGACAAGCGAGGGTTGGAACCCAGTGGCATCCATGTGTGGCTTTTGTGGACTCAGAAGGGGACGTGGAAAGGGAGTTAAGGCTGGATCTCCTCTTGCGAGTAATAGTTCTCTGTAATCAAAACCTAACGCAACACACACCCATCTCACCTGAGTGTGAGCTTAACACGAATGCAGCCAACACCCTCTATGCATCCCACCCTGCATCTGCTGGGGACCGCTGGGCTCCGTGAGTACTGGCTGTTTAACTCCAGATCGACAGCAGGTCTTTTAGAAGCGAGCCTGTACTCAGCACAAGAGCCCAGCTCCCTCTCTGGACTTCCTGCTGGCCAGCTGCTGCAGAGAGCAGGGTCTGAGGGCTGAGTCAGGGGTTTTCCTGAGGCCAGGGAGCTGCCAGATTCCCCGGGCATGGCCGACCTCTACGGACTTGCTGCTATTCCCCATGGGGTTCACAGCGACAGCCTGGACCCAGGACAGGGTCCCAGAGCAACAAAGAGACTAAGGAGACATCTTGACTTACTGTGTGGATGTGCCTGTCCCCAGGACCCAAAAAGCCACTAGCAGTGCCCAGTGGAGACCCCTATGCTAGGGAAGACATGTTTGATAATGGATGTCCATGCTGCTCATGATCAGCCCCACGTTCCTTGTAAAGGCATCTGCTTCCCATGACCAGAGAGATTCAGGGCAGTCCAAGGGAGAAGGGGTCAGTCAGACCCAGGACGCTGGTGGGGAAGCAATGGAAACATCAGTAATATGCAGGAGAGCAGTGTCAGGGGAGCCGGGCCTGGTGGCAGACTCCGGTCATCCCAGCAGCTCGGGAGGCTGAGGCAGGAAGACTGCAAATTCAAAGCCAGCCCCAGCAACTTAGTAAAGCTCTAAGCAACTGGGCAAGACCGTCTCTGAATAAAACATAAAATGGGTCACGGGGTGAGTGCCCTGGGTTCAATCCCCAGTACCACAAGTGGCAGGGGAGAGAAGAAAGCTCCGCGAGAGCATCTTTACACGGCACGAGTTCCACCTTCCTGTGTCTATCTGGGTTCTCAGATTTCCAGAGCAGTAAGCGCTCAAGCCTTGGCACCTGCAGGTCAGGCTGACTGCAGGCCAGAGCTGCTTTTTTCTTCTTTTTATAGTTTCCCTTTTTTTTTTTTTTTTGGTAATGGGGATTGAACCCGGGGGTGCTTTACCACTGAACTGCATCCCAGCCCTTGTTATTTTCGTTTATTTTTTTCCCTTTAAAATTATTTTTCCTAGTTGGAGATGGACACAATTCCTTTATTTTATTTATTTATGGGGTGCTGAGGATTTAACCCAGTGCCCCATACATGGTAGGCACATGCCCTACCACTGAGACACAACCCCAGCCCCTTGAAATTTCTTATTTTCTAATCTGTTCTAATCAGTTACACATGACAGGAGAATGCATGTTGACACACTGGACACAAACAGTGCTATTTTGAGACAGGGTCTTGCTAAGTCAGGCTGGCCTCACTCTTGTGATCCTCCTGCCACGTGTGTGCCACGATGTCCAGCCGGTATTCCTTGATTCTTGGCAAGGGCCTAGCAAGGCACTGAGGAACAGAGTATTTGTGGTAGTCACCATGTGTAAATTCCAATGAGGCAGACGGACCACACTTTCCTTTTTTATTTTTAATTTTATTAAAATCTTTTTTATTTTACAGACACGTTTTGATTCATTGCACACAAATGGGGCACAACTTTTCATTTCTATGGTTGTGCACAAGGTAGATTCACACCATTCGTGCTGTCCTCCACCCCGTCCCATCACATTTTCCTCTACACCATCCAAAGTTCCTTCATTCTTCTCTCCCCCCCAGCCCCCACCCATCATTATATATCATCATCCGCTTATCAGAGAAACATTTGGCCTTCGGTTTTTTGGGCTTGGCCTATTTCACTTAGCATGATATTTTCCAACTTCATCCATTTACCAGCAAATGCCATAATTTTATTCTTCTTTATGGCTGAGTAATATTCCATCATATATATATACCAGTTTCTTTATCCATTCGTCAATTGAAGGGCATCACGGTTGGTTCCACAATCTAGCTATTGTGAATTGAACTGCTATGAACATTGATGTGGCTGCATCACTGTATATGCTGATTTCAAGTCCTTCGGGTATAAACTGAGGAGTGGGATAGCTGGGTCAAATGGTGGGTCCATTCCAAGCTTTCTGAGGAATCTCCACACTGCTTTTCAGAGTGGCTGAACCAATTTGCAACTCCACCAGCAATGTATGAGTGTGCCTTTTCCCCCACATCCATGCCAACACTTACTATGCTTGTGTTCTTGATAATAGCCATTCTAATTGGAGTTAGATGAAATCTTAGGGTGGTTTTAATTTGCATTTCTCTAATTACTAGGGATGATGAGTACTTTTTCATATACTTGTTGATCACCTGTATATCTTCTTCTGTGACGTGTTTACCCATTTCCTTAGCCCATTTATTGATTGGGTTCTTTGTATTTTGGGTGTAAAAATTTTTAAGTTCTTTATAAACTTTGGAGATGAGTGCTCTGTCTGAAGCGTGTGTGGAAAAGATTTTCTCCCACTCTGTAGGCTCTCTTTTCACATTATTGTTTCCTGTGCTGAGAAAAAACTTTTTAGTTTGAATCTATCCCATCTATTGTTTCTTGCTTTTATTTCTTGTGCTATGGGGGTCTTGTGAAGGAAGTCTGATCCTAAGCCAACGTGATGGAGACTCAGGCCTACTTTTTCC
Source organism: Sciurus carolinensis (assembly GCF_902686445.1). Classification (NCBI taxonomy): domain Eukaryota; kingdom Metazoa; phylum Chordata; class Mammalia; order Rodentia; family Sciuridae; genus Sciurus; species Sciurus carolinensis. The sequence continues at coordinate 525,171 of NC_062214.1, forward strand.
TCTATTTGGTAAAGGGTCTCAGGTCTAATTTCCAGATCCTTGATCCATTTTGAGTTGAGTTTTACATAGGGTGAGAGATAGGGGTTTAATTTCATTTTACAGCATATGGATTTCCAGTTTTGCCAGTTTGTTGAAGAGGCTATCTTTTCTCCATTGTAAGTTTTTGGCACCCTTGTCCACTATAACTACTTATGTGGGTATGTCTCCATGTGTTCTATCCTGTACCATTGATCTACCTTTCTAATTTGCTGCCAATACCATGCTCTTTTTGTTACTATTGCTCTATAGTAGAGTTTAAGGACTGGTATTGAGATACCTCCTGCATCACTCTTCCTGCCCAGGATTGCTTTCGCTATTCTGGGTCTTTTGTTCTTCCAGATGAATTTCATGATTGCTTTTTATGTTTCTATGAGAAATGTCATAGGGACTTTAATTGAAATTGCATTAAATCTGTATAGCACCTTTGGAAGTATGGCCATTTTGATAATATTAATTATGCCTATCCAAGAACATGGGAGATCTTTCCATCTTCTAAGGTCTTCTTCAATTTCTTTCTTTAATGTTTTGTAGTTTTCATTGTAGAGATCTTTCACCTTTTTGATTAGATTGATTCCCAAGTATTTTATTTATTTTTTTTTTGAGGCTATTGTGAATGGAGTTGTTTTCCTCATTTTCCTTTCTGATGTTTCATCACTTATGTATAAAAATGCTTTAGATTCATGCATGTTGATTTTATATCCTGCTATTTTGCTGAATTTATTTATGAGGTCTAGAAGTTTTCTGGTGGAGTTTTTTGGATCCTCTAAGTAGAGAATCATGTCATCAGTAAATAGTGACAGCTGGAGTTCCTCTTTTCCTATTCCTATCCCTTTAATTTCTTTAGTCTGTCTAATACTAGCTCTGGCTTGTATTTCAAGAACGATGTTGAATAGAAGTGGTAAAAGAGGGCATCCCTGTCTTGTTCCAGTTTTTAAAAGGAATGCTTTCAGTTTTTCTCCATTTAGAATGGCTGTGGGCTTAGTATAGGTAGCCTTTACAATGTTGAGGTATGTTCCTACTATCCCTATTTTTTCTAGTGTTTTGAGCAGGAAGGGGTGTTGTATTTTGTCAAACACTTTTTCTGCATCAATTGAAATAACCATATGATTCTTAAGTCTATAGACATGATGGATTATGTTTATTGATTTACGGATGTTGAAACAACCTTGCATTCCTGGGATGAACGCCACTTGATCATGGTGCACCATGTTCTTAATATGTTTTTGGATGCGGTTTGCCAGGATTTTGTTAAGGATTTTTGCATCTATATTCATCAAGGATATTGGTCTAAAATTTTCTTTTCTTGATGTGTCTTTGTCTGGTTTGGGTATGAGATTGATATTAGCTTCATAGAATGAGTTTGTTAGGGTTCTCTCCTTTTCTATTTCCTGGAATACTTTGAGAAGTATTGGAATGAGTTCTTTGAAGGTCTTGTAGAATTCGGCTGAGAATCCGTCTGGTCCTGGGCTTTTCTTGATTGGCAGGCTTTCGATGGCTTCTATTTCATTGCTTGATATTGATCTGTTTAAATTGTGTACAACCTCCTGGTTCAGTTTGGGAGGATCATATGTCTCTAGAAATTTATTGATGTCTTTAGTATTTTCTATTTTGTTGGAATATAGATTTTCAAAGTAGCTTCTCATCATGTTATGTATTTCACTGGTGTCTGTCATGATATTTCCTTTTTCATCATGAATTTTAGTAATTTGAGTTTTCTCTCTCCTTCTCTTTGTTAGTGTGGCTAAGGGTTTATCTATTTTGTTTACTTTTTCAAAGAACCAACTTTCTGTTTTGTCAAGTTTTTGAATTGTTTCTTTTGTTTCAATTTCATTGATTTCAGCTCTGATTTTAATTATTTCCTGTCTTCTACTACTTTTGGTGTTATTCTGTTCTTTTTCTAGGGCTTTGAGCTGTAATGTTAGGTCATTTAGTTGTTGACTTTTTATTCTTTTCTTGAATGTGCTCCATGCAATGAATTTTCCTCTTAGTGCTGCTTTCATAGTGTCCCAGAGATTTTGATATCATCATTCTCATTTATCTCTAAGAATTTTTTATCTCCTCCCTGATGTTTTCTGTTATCCATACTTCATTCAATAGCATATTATTTAGTCTCCAGGTGTTGGAGTAATTTATGTTTTTTATTTTGTCATTGATTTCTACTCTCAGTCCATTATGATCTGATAGAACACAAGGTAGTATTTCTATTTTTTTGCATTTCCTAAGGGCTGCTTTGTGGCATAACATGGTCTATTTTTGAGAAGGTTCCATGTGCCGCTGAGAAGAAAGTGAATTCGCTTGTTGATGGATGGAATATTCTATATATGTTGGTTAAGTCTAAGTTTTTGATTGTGTTATTGAGTTCTATGGTTTCTTTTTTTAGTTTTTGTTTGGAAGATCTATCCAGTGATGACAGTGGTGTGTTAAAGTCACCCAGAATTATTGTGTTGTGGTCTATGTGATTCCTGAAATTGAGAAGGATTTATTTGATGTACAGGGATGCACCGTTGTTTGGGGCATAAATATTTACTATCGTTATGTCTTCCTGATTTATGGTTCCCTTAAGCAGTATGAAATGTCCTTCTTTATCCCTTCTGACTAACTTTGGCTTGAAGTCTACTTTATCTGACATAAGGATGGAAACCCCTGCTTTTTTACTGAGTCCATGCGCGTGGTAGGTTTTTTCCCATCCTTTCACCTTTAGTCTGTGGATGTCTTTTTCATGAGATGAGTCTCTTGCAGGCAGCATATTGTTGAGTCTTTCTTTTTAATCCAATCTGCCAGTCTATGTCTTTTGATTGATGAGTTTAGGCCATTAACGTTCAGGGTTATTATTGAGATATGATTTGTATTCCCAGTCATTTGTACTTATTTTTGGTTTTTAACTTGACTTGCTTTCTCCTTTTTTTTTTTTTTTTTTTGCGGTGCTGGGAATCGAACCCAGGGCCTTGTGCTTGCAAGGCAAGCACTCTACCAACTGAGCTATCTCCCCAGCCCCGCTTTCTCCTTTGATTGGCTTTTCCTTTAAGGTAAATCCTCCCTTTGCTGACCTACATTGTTGTTTCTCATTTCCTCCTCCTGGAATATTTTGTTGAGAATATTCTGCAGCGCAGGCTTTCTATTTGTAAATTCTTTTAACTTTTGTTTATCATGGAAAGTTTTTATTTCATCTTCAAATCTGAAGGTTAGTTTTGCTGGGTATAGGATTCTTGGTTGGCAACCATGTTCTTTCAGAGCTTGAAATATGTTGTTCCAGGCCCTTCTAGCTTTTAGAGTCTGGGTTGAGAAGTCTACTGCTACCTGTATTGATCTTCCCCTATATGTAATCTGATGCTTTTCTCTCACAGCCTTCAAAATCCTATCTTTATTTTGAATGTTAGGCATTTTCATTATAATGTGCCTTGGTGTGGATCTGTTGTGATTTTGTGCATTTGGTGTTCTGTAAGCCTCTTGTATTTGATTTTCCATTTCATTCTTCAGGTTTGGGAAATTTTCTGATATTATTTCATTGAATAGGTTGTTCATTCCTTTGGTTTGTATCTCTGTGCCTTCCTCAATCCTGATAATTATTAAATTCGGTCTTTTCATGATGTCCCATAGTTCTTGGAGGTTCATGATTTCTTACCATCTTCTCTGTCTGGGCAACTTTGTTTTCAAGATTAAATATTTTGTCTTCGTTGTCTGAGGTTCTGCTTCCACGTGATCTAGTCTGTTGGTGATGCTTTCCATTGAGTTTTTTATTGGTTTATTGTTTCCTTCATTTCAAGAATTTCTGTTTGATTTTTCTTTTTGAGAATCTCTCTTTATTGAAATGATCTTTTGCTTATTGTAGTTACTCTTTCAACTGCTTATTGCCTGCATTTGCTCTCTTATCTAATCCTTTGCTTCACAAATCATTTTAATTATGTATATTCTGAACTCCTTTTCTGATATTTCTTCTATCATGCTGTCACTGGATTTTCTTAATATAGAATCCAGGTTTGTTTGGATCATTTTATTCCCTTGCCTTTTCATGTTGTTCATGTATCTTCCCCTCTAGCAGTGCAGATCTGGGGTATTGCAGTTTCCCCCTTATAGGCTTATAGTGACCCTATAAGTTTCCAAAACCTTTTCTTTAAGGGGGAGAACAATATTAGCAGTGCCCAGTATAGACAATATGCAGCCCTAAACCAAACAGCCCCTATGAAGGCATTAACAATATTGTCATAATAAACAGAATGAGTTCAATTATCATCTACAGTATAACAAATAGATTTGCAATAAGGTCTGCAGTTCCTAATGCAGGACAAAGAGGGTGGGGATGGCTGTAGGATGTAGCTGTTAGTGGGATAAGAAAAGAGTATATAGAAGCTCTAGATCATAGAAAGCATGAAAGTGTAATCAAAAGAAGTTGGTTGTTAGCATGCAAAAAGGGAGAAAGAGGGCTGGGGAGATAGCTCAGTTGGTAGAGTGCTTGCCTCACAAGCACAAGGCCCTGGGTTCAATCCCCAGCACCGCAAAAAAAAAAAAAAAAAAAAAAAAAAAAAAAAAAAAAAGGAGAAAGAGACTCTGAGGGAACAGGTAAACAAAAGGAAAAGAGAGCCAAAAAACTAAAGAAATAAAAACTTTAAATTTTTCAATAAGGAGAAAAAAAAGTCTACACTATGAATATGGTACACTTTGAATATAGTATTCAAACCTCCAAGCCTTCAGTAGCCTGATGCATGAGAGGTACCTGACAATGAGCTTCAAGTCTCCAGGAGGTGTCTCAGGATGGGATTTGCCCCACCTAAAGATGGGAGATACGGCTTCCAGGATTATCCAAGATGGCTGCTCTGGCTTCCAAATGTGTTGGCAAATGGGGAGCTACAGCTCGGGGGGTGTGGGTGTGGTCAGTTGGAGGTCCTGGAGGTGGGGTGTGGTCAGTCTGGTTGAAGGATCCTGGAGGTGGGGAGCAGTTGGTCTGAGGGCCCTGGAAGCAGAGAGTGGTAAGTTGGGCTGAGGGGTCCTGGAGACGGGGTTCAGTCAGTCTGGCCAGGGGTTCTACGGGTCCTGGCTGTTTTCTCAAAATGGCAGCAACCACGTGTAACCAAACCTGCAGGTACTGTGACAGTGAACTTCCAGGCAACAGCAGGCAGCTGGCGATCCACTGGCAGTCTGTGGTTGGTCTGCTGGTTGCTGTCAGACGATCGGCAGGTGAACCTCGGGTAGTGGGTGATGGGTAGGTGAAAGGCAGGTGATAAACAGGCAAGAGGCAGGCAAATGGCAGATGGTAGGTGCCAGACAGTGAGCAATCTGCACTCAAAAAGTAGTGGATATGCTGGCAGACTGCAGGTGGTCACAGTAGACAAATGGGGTAAACAGCAGAGGATCGATAAGCAGCAAAAACTGCCTCACCAAGAAACAGATATCCTCTGCTTGAAACCTGAGTTATGGAGCGTCAAGGAACACAGTCTCCCTCTAGTCTGCCTTCTTGGATCTCCCCCTGACCACACTTTTCTTTAAAGAAAAGTGCTGCCAAAGTGGGACCCCTCCTAGAAAACAGGTCCTAGCTGTTTCACCTATTGCTGTGTAACAAATTAGCCCAGGTATTGGCTAGGAACACAAACATCGTCCCAGCCAGGAGAACGGGAGCTAGGTGCCTATAGCTCAGGGTCTTTCCTGAAACCATGTTTGTCCACAGGTTACAGAGGTCTCATGGCTGGCAGCCCATGGAGTGTCCTCACAGCAGGCACTGGTTCCCCCACAGGGAGCATGGAGGATGTCCACGCTCCTCACTGGGGAAGTCTGTCCCTTGGGGAGTTGCTCATAGTACTTGGGAGGGAGGAGAGTTGGAGGCTACCTCAGATGCTCTGTTGGGAGCAATTACTTGCCTCTGATACCTGAGCTTGGTGCTGGAAACTGATTGGGGCAGCAGGGTGGGGAGGTGGGCTTTGGGAAGGATTTGGACAAGAGGGCTCACTCCAAGTGTGGGATAATGGCCCCATAAGGGTTCACAGGAAGGGGTCTCCTGTCTTCTGGTAAGCGAGGGCACAATGTTTTCACCTCTGGAGGAAGTGGTTTTTAAGGCTCCATCTTAAAAGCAGAGAGATAGTACCTTCATCTTGGACTTCCCAACCTCCAGAACTGAGAAACAAATATCTGTTCTTTTTATAAATTACCCAGCTTAGTTTTATTTTGCCAGCAGCTCAAAACAGACTAAGATGGTGAGTCTGTGCTCTGGACCTGGCTGGTGCTTGCAGGGGGCCTGCAGCTGCAGTGAGTTCCTACACACAGGGCTGTCCAGCAGAGCAGGTGGCAACAGAGTCTGATCCACTGGCCTCCCCCAGCCCTGTGCCTTGTCTGGCAATCGAAGGTGTAGCTGTGCAAACATCAGGTGGGAAGAGGTAGCGGACCGCAGGTGTTCCTCCTTTGGCTGTCCAGCAGTTTCGTTAGTGTTCTGTGGTGACTGGAACAAGCATCACATGAACTGGCGTAAGATAAAAAAGCCACATCTCTCCCAGCTCAGGCGGGCACAGACTGCACTCATTCCGAAACCTGTAGAAGGGTCTCCCTGTCTCTCCAGCTCCAGGTGGATGGTCAACCCTGGCATCCCTTGGCTTGCAGATGAATTACTCCAGCCTTTGTTCCACCCTGTCTTCCTCAGGACACCAGGCTCTGGAGCAGGGGCCACCCTAATGATCTAACTAATTGCATATGCAGACTGACCCAAACAAGGTCCCATTCTGAGGTACTGGTGTCAGGTGCTCAGCACATCTTTTGGAGGGACACCATCCAACCACTAACAGCTGTAGGTGCAGGTGCACCTCAACTTAGGATGGAATCACATGCCATAAACCCATCGCAAGTGGAATACACTGAAAATGCATACGTTTTAATACCCCTGAGCTACTGCCCAGGATGCCTGCATTGGTCCATAGTCGGGCAAAACCACAAACACAAAGCCTACTTTGTTTAATAAAGTGTTGAACATCTCTTGTAATTTAACACAGACAACAGTGACAAGACACACTGCCGAGTAGGGTCTTTGTCCCCAGATCCGGTGGCTGGCTGGGAGCCGACCAGCAGCAGCCCAGGTACCATACCACCTGTCCCGACCAGTGGAGAGCTCACGATTTGAACTACAGGGGAGCTGGTGTACAGCCAGTGAACAGCCTGTTGCACGCCCCAGGCCCCAGGCCCCAGGCCCCCAGCAGTGCTGCTCCTCCTGAAGGCAGCTTTCCCTAGCGTGTGGACCTAAGTCCAGCCATCCCACAGTGGGACTGTTCGCGTAGAATTAGGAATTTTCAAACATTCACTCGTGTATTCAACAAAACCAGAGAATGGCAATGGACTCTAACACTCAGTCTTGCCAGGTGTGGCCATGACTGTGATCCCCGCAACTTGGGAGGCTGAAGCAAGAGGATCCCAAGTTTGAGGCCAGCCTGGGCAGTTTACCAAAACTGTCTCCAAAAAAAAAAAAAAAAAAAAAAAAAAAAAAAAATATATATATATATATATATATATATATATATAATATATATACATATATTTCATGTTGAGGAACATAGCTCAGTGGCCCTGGGTTCAATTCCCAGTACTGCAACCAGACCAGTGCCCAGGATCTGTGTGCACAGTGGTCAGTGGGCCAGCTGTACAGTCTGGAGCCATTCTCCTACTTCCGCACATCTCCAAGGCATGAGGATAAAAAGATGAACAGATTTTAAGATGTACAGCCCTTCCCTTAGCGGGGAGTATGGGGAGGAGGGTGGAGACAGGATGACCTGAGCCGCTGGTGCAACCTGACCCTGATCATGCAGAGGGCACAGCCGGGCAGGGAGGGGCCTCTCCACGAGCGACCCACCCAGCCCCCACTCGCCCTGCACAGCCCCAGGCCCCCCGCTGGAGTGGTTTCTATCGTCTTATCCACCTGAACCCCCAGTGCCTGGCTTAGGTGCTCATTATTTTTTAGAGGCTGGAGATGAAGCCAGTGGTAGACTGAATGCTTAGCCAAGGCCAAGGGTTCAATCCCATCACCAAAATTCCCCACAAAAAAAAATGTTTTAACATTTTTTCTTTTTAAGTTAAGGTCTTTTCAAGTTGCCCAGGCAGGTCTCAAACTTATGGGTTGAAGTGATCCTCCTGCCTTAGCCTCCAAAGTGCTGGGATAGGTGTGCACCATTGTGCTGAAAGCTAATAAACCTCGTGACAGGTATGATGGCCCCCATGAGAGAGTGGCATCTTCTGTGTTGACGTTTTCCTTGTGGGCATCAGAAAGTTGCCACTGGTGCACTATGAACCCAACCAAAACCAGTGTCAATGCTTCCCAGTAATGTCACCAGGATCTCATATATTTCATGTCACAGCCTCAACCCGTGGCAGTTCATTTTCTCGTCTTTTACCACCTCATGCTTTGAGGAGTACCCATCAGCTATTCTGCTGACTGTTCCTCAGTTTCTCACTACTGAACTGGGTTGTGCATTTCTGATAGAGAACCAGAGAAATGAGGTGTGTCTTTCAGTGCATCACCTGGGATCAGGTCTCTTTGGTGGTGATCTGACCTAGTTTCTCCACTTTAAAATTACTAACTTTCCCTTGGTAGCTAATAAATCTTGTGGAAGGCAGAATGATGGTCCCCAAGACGCCCATGTCCTCATCCATGGAATCGGCAGTGTGTATAGTCAGCGAATGGAAGGCAGCAGACTGAATGGAGGTTGCCAGTCTACAGACTGTAAGAGGTGCTTCCTGCATTATCCCAACACGCCCAAAGCCATCCTGAGGGTCCTTGAAAGTGGAAGAGGGAGAGAGGTGTGCAAAAGGCAGGAGAGGATTCCCCTCTGGATCCCCCAGGAGGCACTAGTCTTTGCCAGCACCTGGATTTCAGCCCAGCAAACCTGGGGTTAGGCTTCATTTCTCACCTACAAAGGAAAAACAATAAATTCATATTTTTGAGCCCTCTTTATTTTTGTTTGGAGAGTGAACTCGGGAATACTCTACCATGGAGCCACCCCCCACCCCCCAGCACTTTTCAAAAATCATCTTTGAGACAGGGTGTCACCAAGTTGCCCAGGCTGGCCTTAAGTTTTTGTTTTGTTTTTAATAACTGATAATCTAATTAATTAAAATAGCTGACTTAGGCATCTGCAATTGTGACTTCCACCTCCACTCCTGGCTCAGTACTGATGGAAGTAAGCTGCTTAACAATGTCAGAAAGGCTTGTGTGCAAGCCAATGTGTGGCTCGTGCATCCTCATCTGGAAACGATCCCCTGCCTTGGAACCTTCACAAGGTTTTTCTTGAAATGATTCTCATAGTCTTGGTAGGCATGCGAACAGGTTCTTTCACTTTGAGACTCCTTCCCTTTGAGCCCCTGATCAAGTCAGCACACATACTCAAGCAATTTCATTGTCGCTGGTTAAGTTGATTCTAATTCGATGAATCGCCACCTCTGGTTCCACGGGTGTCTCTGGTGTCACTAAATACCACGGCTGAGGTATGGCTTTCTGACTGACTTGTTCCTTGGCAAGAGGGAACAGTGGTGAGTCAGGAGCAGAACCAGGCTGCACAGTGCCCCACTGCACCCAGAACTGCATCACTCTCAAAAAAGCTGGCTTTAAGCCTGTGATCCTCCTGCCTCAGCCTCCCAAGCAGCTGGGATCACAGATGTGTGTCACTGTGCCCAACTAAACCACTAAATTTGAGACAATCTGTTGGAGCAATAGAAAGTTAGCAAAACGAGTACTTTGGGGAAGATACTCAGAGATCACGCAAACCCTATTTCACCTCAAACTTTCACTACTTATTTTAACAACTATCAGTGAATTTTTACCAGTCACAAATAAAGGTGACTGCTTCCTTCTACATTTATTGACTTTGTTTTTTTCCCCAGTACTATGGATGGAACCCAGTACCTCACACATGCTACTTTCATTAATTGGAGAACTGGAACCATTGGAAGAACTGTCCTATTTCCCCACTTATCTGGTAACACACCCACATGGCAGGCTGGCAGTGCCATTCTGTGGGCATAATTCAGCAGTCAGCACCTACTGGGGCTCACACGGTCCAAGCTATGACTTCAGCCAGCGAGCCTGCTGGCTAGTTCCTGTTCCAACAAGGCCCCTCTTTTTATGAGCAAGTTCCTATTTGGGGGTGCGGGGGTACTCACTCAACACTGGTTTAGTTTGCTTAGGCTGCAGCAGCAGAAATATCCATATGGGTGGCTTATAAACAAGGGAAACTTGAAGCCCCAAGCCCTGGCAAATCAGGTATCTGGAGAAATCTGACTGTTGGCTCAGTGTTGTGTCCTCCTGTCTGGGAAGGGGCAGAAGGCCTCTCAGGGGTCCCAAAGACCCCACTTCCTATGGCTATCATCTTGGGTTAGAACTCAACATGTGAACTCTGGGGCAGGAGCACTCAGTCAGCAGTACTGCTGAGGAGATGAATCCATCCCAGGGGCACGCTTAGTCCCCTTTGCCTGTAAGGAACAGAAGTCCAGCTCCAGGTCAGGCTGATCGGTGAGAAGAGCCTAACACCCTCGCTCTACAGGGGTCTGGCCCTACTTCCCTTTGAGGCCCACTTGGAAGTTGAGGTGGGCAGGAGGGTGGATAAACAGGACAGGGAACCAGTGCCCACTCTGGCCCAGCTCCACAGCCTGCCCAGCAGCGGGTGCCAGCACCGCATGAAGTCACCAGCTGTAACACCACCTGTCTGTCCCTGCAGGCCTGATCTTGTCCCCAGGACAACTTCCAGCACTCCCCTTTAATCTCACTGGCACTTTACTTCCACAACGACACGCACAGCAATACTACCGGATAATACACGAAATAACTGCACCGACAAAAGCTCAACAGTTTAATTTTTAAAAGACTTTGCTTCACTGGCTTGAGTACAAAGACGTTACTGAAATCAGAACGAAAGCACCACTTTTCTCCTTATGATGTCCCTTCAATGAAGCTTGCTGGAAACGTCCCATGGATGGAAGGTGGGCGCGCTGCCCCACGCAGGCGTCTGCTTCCTGTTCTCACTTCAGCTCGGGGACCCTGCAGCCTCTGTCCCACTCCCGGACCGGAGAGCCCGGTGCACAGGCAGCACAGGGGCAAGGAGGCGCCACCGGCCTCATCCCGCCAGAGCGAGCTTCAGCCGCTCTCCGGGGCCGAGGCGCCTGCGCCCGGTGGAAGGAACCCAGCAGGTGCTGAGTGACGCTTACCCTCCCACGCGCTGCACCACTGCAGCTGCTCCCCCGCGGCGTCTCACCGGCCCGCCGAGGCGCTCGCGGCTCCCCTGCCTGCCGCGCGGAGAGCGCGCCTCGTGCACGCGGCAGACGCCGAGGCTGCAGCCACAGCCCTCTTCAAGTGTACTTCTACCATGCAAAACGCGGAGACGCGCAGGTCCGACTGCGGCGGAGAGCCGACGCGCTCCCCGCCGCCCAGGTCCCCAGGCCGCGGGCCCAGGTCCCCCCGCTGCGCCGAAGGCAGATCCGCGCAGGGGCTGCCCCGTCCCCGTCACACGGCGGGCACTCCCGCTGCCGCCGTCGGTCCGTAAACCGCCTTCCCCTCCGCGCGTCCGCCACGCGTACGGCGCCACCGGGGCCACCCGACGTCCTCAGAGCGCCAGGCGGCGGCCCTAGGATCCCCGCAACCCGCAAGGAGGCCGCATGCGCACGCGCGCCGGAGCCCTCCGGGGCTTATCTTACAGCGCCACCCGCCTCCGCGGCGGGCGCCAAAAAAGTCACCAAGCCCGCCCGGGCAGTGCGTGCGCGGCCCCGCCGCCTGCGTCACTAGGAAGCGCGCGCCCGAACCGCCGCCGCCGCCGCCGCCGCCGCCGCCGCCGAATCCCCAACAAGGAGCGAAGCCCCCGACCGCCGCCGCTGCCGCAGTTCCCGCCGCCGTCGCCGCCGCCGCCGGGCGTCGGAGCAGGCCGGCGGGGCCCCAGGTAAGCGGCGCCGGCGCTCCCGCGCCCCCCCGCGGCGAGGCCTCTCGCGCCACTCACGCGCCGCCGTCCAGTCAGGGGTCCCTGCGGAGCGTCAGGACGTTACGGCGGGGGGAGGGGAGCGGGGGAGGGGCGGCGGGCGCGCGAGGGCGGCGGCGGCGTCGGCGCGGCGGCGTCAGGCGGGCGGGCGCGGGCGCCGGGCGGGCGGGCGCGCGAAGCGGCGGCGCTTCCGGCCTCCATCTTGCCGCCGCGGGCGGGCGAGGGCGGCTAGGTGCGGGGCCGGGCGGGAGCCGGCTCCGTGGGCGCGGGGCCCGTGGGCGCGGGGCCCGTGGGCGCCGGAGCACGCAGGGGCCCCACCCGCGAGGCCGCCGAGGCCCCCCAGGAACCTCGCGCGGCCCACGGTGGGGCCGGCACTGACAGGAACGGGGTCCCCGGGGGAGCCACGTGAGCGGCCCGGCGGGACCGCGCTCGCCCGCGAGTCGGGCCAGACCCCTGGCGGGGCGGAGTCCGTGGCCGCAGATGGGTCGCCTGGACTGCGCGGCCGGGGACGCCGCGGTGGGGCTGTGTGCCCGGGAGCCCACCCTGGGGACCTGGCCACCAGGATCCCTGCCACCAGGAGCCCATCCTGGGACCTGGCCCTGGGAGCCCATCCTGGGACCCGGCCGCTGGAGCCCACCCTGGGGACCCGACCCTGGGAGCCCATCCTGGGGACCCGGCCGCTGGAGCCCATCCTGGGGACCCGGCCGCTTGAGCCCACCCTGGGACCCGACCCTGGGAGCCCACCCTGGGGACCCGGCCCTGGGAGCCCACCCTGGGGACCTGGCCGCTGGAGCCCACCCTGGGACCCGACCCTGGGGACACGGCCGCTGGAGCCCACCCTGGGACCCGACCCTGGGGACCTGGCCGCTGGAGCCCACCCTGGGACCCGACCCTGGGGACCTGGCCGCTGGAGCCCACCCTGGGACCCGACCCTGGGAGCCCGCCCTGGGGACCCGGCCCTGGGAGCCCACCCTGGGGACCCGGCCACTGGAGCCCACCCTGGGACCTGGCCGCTGGAGCCCACCCTGGGACCCGACCCTGGGAGCCCGCCCTGGGGACCCGGCCGCTGGAGCCCACCCTGGGACCCGACCCTGGGAGCCCGCCCTGGGGACCCGGCCGCTGGAGCCCACCCTGGGACCCAACCCTGGGGACCCGGTCGCTAGAGCCCACCCTGGGGATCTGGCCCTGGGAGCCCACCCTGGGGACAAGCCTGCCTGGAGTCCCCCCTCATCCATAGAGACCCAGTGGTGAGAACTGAATCCGTGTGGCCCACAGTCAGTCACCATTGGTCACGGCCTGGTTAGGGTTAGTCAACGGTTGCTAACTTCAAACACCACGTTTTGTGTTGGTTCCACTCAGGTAAAAGGAGCTGGGTTAAATAAAGACGACGTGTAACAAGGTGAACAGACTCGCGGTTCAGAATGTCTTTTCACAGGCAGCGTTTTAAGGGCACTGGGAAGACATCCCCGAGGGATTTGTGTGCCTGAGATGAGCACTTGTGAAACCAAATGCAGACCCAGCGTTGGAATAACCGCGGTGCCTGGGCTGTGAAAGGAGGTGGCAGTCAGTGGCACAGGGCTGCCTTTGCGTGTGAGCAGCTGGCCAGTGCCTGTCCACCTGATGCTGGATGCTTCCAGAGCTCACTGCTGATGCTTTTGAAGAAGCTGGAACCGCCAGATGTTTTGAACTAATTAAAACGTTTCAAAACAGGATCAAGGAATTTCGTCTGTGGGCTGGTGGTCATGACCTCTGCTATCCATGTTGGCATTTCTTTTTGTTTGAGGTTTTTTGGTTTTGCTTTTTTGTTTTTGATACCAGGGATTGAACCCAGGGGTGCCCTAACTTTGGTCTACATCCATCCCTTTTTTTTTCTTTATTTCGAGGAAGGGTCTCACTAAGTTACCCAGACTGGCCTCCAACTTGTGATGCTCCTGCCTCAGCCTTCTGAGCAGCTGGGATCACAGGTGTGCACCATTGTGCCTGGCTTGTTTTTTGTGAAGGGGTTTACTGTGTTACCCAGACTGGGCTCAAACTCGTCGTCCTCCCGCCTTCCAAGTAGCTGGGATTATAGGTGCGCCACTGCACCTCTGTCTGCTTCGATGGTATTTTGTGAAAGGAAAATGATTTTGATTTGTCCAGAAGAAAGCTGGATCTTGGAATAGGATATACTGGCCAATTGCATATGAGCAGTTTTGTCTTGTACTTAGACCCAAGGGCCTCCCCCGTCCCCCCACCCCTGTACTGTGGATTGGACCCAGGGCCTTGTGCATGCTAGGTTAAGTGCTCTGGCTCAGATTCGTCCTTTTGTATCTGGCTTCCTTTACTTGGCATAATGTTTTCAGAATTTACCTGTGTAGTAGCAGATGTCAGAATTTCATTGTTTTGAGACTGAGTAGCAGTCTATTCATTATGTGCCATTTTCTGTTTCTTCATTGTGTGTTTGCTCGTTTCTGCTTTTGGCTGTTGTGAGGGGTGTGTTATGGACATGTATACAAGTATCTGAACAAAGTCCCTGCTTTCCATTGCATATCCTGTAGTTCCTCTGTGTTTAACTTTGCATGGGGGTGGGGCAGGGATGAACCCAGGACCCAGGGCCTGCCACACGCCACATGCTAGGCAAGCACTCCAGCACTGAGCTGCACCCACCCTGTTCATTCTTTGGTTGTCTGAGCTTTTCATCCCCAGATCATGAAGGTGTTCCCCTGTGTTTTCCTCTAATTGTTTAAGGTTTAATTCGTAGGTTTGATCATTTTGAGCTAGTTTTTGTATGTAATATATGGTGTGAATTCAACTTTATTCTTTTGCATGTGGATAAATAGTTGTCCACAGCGTAGTTTGATAAGACTATCCCCATTTCCTATTGAATGGTTTTGGCAGCCTTGCTGGAAATCAATTGACCATATACGCAAGGGTATAAGTGTTTTAGTCATCTTTTTTGCTGTTGTGATTTAAGGACCCAACCAGAACAATTGTAAAGGAGGAAAGGTTATTTAAGGGCTCATGGTTTCAGAGGTCTCAGTCCATACAAGTCCAGCACCATTCCTCAGGGCTCCTGGTGAGGCTGAATATCATGGGGAAAGAGTGTGGCAGAGGAAAGCAGCTCACAGTGATCAGGAAGCAGAGAGACTCCACTCACCAGGTAGAAGTATATTACCCCAAAGCCACACCACAATTCCCTCCAGCCACACCCACCACTTCAGTTACCACTCAGTTAATCCCTATCATGGGATTAATTCACTGATTGGGTTAAGACTCTTATAACCCAATCATTTCTCTTCTGTACCTTCTTGCATTGTATCACACAAGAGCTTTTGAGGGACAGCTCACATGCAGACTGTAACATTGCAGTGCATCTCACAGTGCAAAATACATTTTGTCCATTTCCAAGTGTCCCCTTAGTCTCAACAGTTCCAAGATTACCTAAAGTTCAAGTCCAAAGTCTTCTCTGAGGTTCCAGGCAGTCTCACATTGTGAGCTCCTATAAAATGACAAGCAATTTATAAGTATCTAATATATAATGGTACAGAGTAAACATTTCCATTCACAAAATTAGGGGCATAGAAAGAAAGGTAGGACCAAAGCAAGAAAATCCAGCTGGACGAACAAGTCCTGTAGTTCTGTGTTCGGCATCTGGAGCACATGACATGATGTCCTCTCCAAAAGTCTTGTGTAACTCTGCCCCTGGGACCTTGGATGCAGAGCCCAAGTGGCCTTTCTGTTGGCTTTTCTCTGCTCATTTCCTGCAGCTTTCCTAGGGTGATGTCCCATGTTACTGGCATTTCTTTTTTTTTTTTTTTTTTTTTTGACGGTGCTGGGGATCGAACCCAGGGCCTTGTGCTTGCAAGGCAAGCACTCTACCAACTGAGCTATCTCCCCAGCCCAGCATTTTCTTAATCTTGGGGATCTCCATTGCAGCTTCTGCTTCCTCCTCAAATATCTGCACCGTACCTTCTCAGGGAGTGCCCACAGGGACTCTGACCCTGCTGCATTTTGCCTGACTTCCAAGACCTTCCTTTGAAATCTTGGTAGAAGCCTCCACCAACCCCTAACTTCAGCGTCCTGCATCCCTGCAGAACCAGCACCACATGGTTGATGCCAAGATCTGCTGCCATCTCAAGCAATAGTCAAGCCCACAGGGACCCTCGCTGCAGCATTCTATGAGTTCCTGGGTGGCTAAGCATGTTGAAAAAAACTTCCTAGGCCCCTTTGTGCAAGAAGGGTGCCCTACTGGTCTCTTCTCAAGAGGATTTTCACCTTTACTCCCTTGAGCTTGAGATGGGCGTAGTCTTCCCAGCTCCTGAGATGCCCTCAAGTCATCGTTCTTAATGTTGCTGGGCAAAATATTTAGCATTTCTGTAGTGGTGGTAATGTCTTTAACAACTGCAACTTCCTTAGCCCGTTTTTTTTATTCCTGTCTTTCAAGTCCACTTTTTCCAAATCTTTCTGGTCTGCTTTCTGCTCCTGATTATCACAAAAAATTTGGCTAAAAGCCACCAGCAATATCTGTGCCATTGACTGAATGCTATGCTGCCTAGAAATTTCTTCTGCCAGATTAAGAAGTTCATCACTTTTAAAATCAGCTTCACCCAAAATCTCAGGACACAGGCAAAATGCAAACAATGCAATGGTCTGTACTCCAAGTTCCAATGGAATCCTCCATTTCTGAACCTCCTTGAGCCCTGTCTTCACTGTCCACAATCCTATTGGCATTCTGGTCTTCTGAGCTCCCACCAGAATTGGCCATTAAGCTCCACTTACAACAACCTAAAGCATTTCTGTTTTGCACTGCGAAACATCTTGAAATTCCTCCCATCAATTCAAAAAGCTCAGAAAGTTTCTGAACCACATCGTCAAGTTAGTCACAGCAACAATTCCACTTCTTGGTACCAACTTCTGTTTAGTCAGCTTTTTCACTGCTGTGACTAAAGGATCTAACCAGCACAACTAAAGAGGAGGAAAAGTTTATTTGGGGGCTAACAGTTTCAGAGGTCTTAGTCCATAGAAGGCCAGCTCAGTTCCTTGGGGCTATAGATGAGGCAGAACATCATGGCAGAAAAGTGTGGCAGAGGAAAGCAACATACATGGTGATCAGGACTTGTCAGATAGAAATATATCATGCCCCAATTCCCATCTCCTCCAGCCATACCCCACCACTTCAGTTACTGTTAATCTCTATCATAAGATTAGTTCACTAATTGGGTTGAGGCTCTCACAGCCCACTCATTTCTCCTTTGTACCTTCTTGCATTGTCTCACATTGCTTTTGAGAGACACCTGGCGCCCAACCATAACAGCAAGTATCTTTTGCCGGTTTAGGTTTTAAGCAGATTTTAAAGTGGTAAAATAAGCGTCTTGTTTTTTGTGTACACTTGCATGAATTGTTTCACATGTGGACTCATGAAGCTGCCCTATGACTGTAGTACAGACCCTGGAAACCTCCCTGGGGCTCCTTGCTTTGGGCTGCACCTGCCCCTGCATTTGCATTCCCTGTCCTCTTAGGAGTCCTGGGGTTTACTCCTGTGGTGCCTCCTTTGGGATTACCTTTCCCACCCAGGTTGATTTATCCAGGTTGTTGACAAATCCATAGTTTATTTGCTCCTTCTGCCTGGTGCCATGTTCTATTTTGTGATCTTCTCACCTCCTGAAGGACATGTAGGTTGTTTTCAGCTTTTGACAGTTATGAATAATGCTATTACAAGGAATTGTGTACACGTTTTCAAGTAGATGTAAGTTTTTATTTCTCTAGGTAAGTATTTAGGAGTGGGTTTGCTGGGTTATATGTTAAGAGTACATTTAACTTCATAAGAAATTACCAGACTTTTCCAGTGTGACTGTATTAGTTAGCAACCCATCCAGCAGTCCATGAGAATTTCAATTGCCTAGGTCCTCGCAGCACTTGGTATTGTCAGCTTCTGTTCTAATACCCTGGACAGTTGGGTGTTCTGCCGTGAGGTCCAGCCTGTGACCCCTTCTCCCCAAGGGTGCAGATGCTCTTGCTGCAGCAGGAGCTGCACTTGTAATCTGGGATGCATGTTTGCAGGCCTTCTGTGGCCATGCTTAGGTCAGTCAACTTTCAGAGTCTGCGTGCTCCATCTTAGGACTGGTCCGAGGCTGAGCAGTAGTCTACTCTGTAGGTCAGTTCTCAGAGCATTTAGTTTGCCATGTAGGGTGAGTGCCACATGTAGACCATCTTGGAATTACCCAGGTCTTCCCCCACTGTCTCACTTCCCTCCTGTGGACCATGCCCCACTCTGACTTCAGGACCCTATCTTTGTCCTCTGCTAGAAACTCAGGACTGTTGTGTATGCAGCCACATCTTGTTACTCTGGGCCTGATGGAGAGCAGGACAGTGTGGGCCCCCTCACTTTGAGGACCACCATCCCCTTGTGGGGGAGTTCCCCTTCCTGGGTGTTTTGGTGCTTGCAGGGCCTCTGCTACCATTTCAGGGTTCAGGTAGGGGTTTGGTTTGTCTGAGGGCAAGGTTGGCAAAGGCAAAAGATAGTCATGGTAGTAATAATGAAAATCAGGGCATCCCTCTTTCTTTCCTGTATGGGTTTCCCTTTTCACAGCCAGAGAGAGGACTTGTCAAGTGCCTTGAGATCAGCCAGAGTAGGAGGGAGAGTAGCAGCTGGATACTCTGCTTTAGAGAATTCACACCTGGACTTGTGGTCTCCCTCCCTGCCCTGTGGGGGAGCGTGGCTCCTACAGGGGAAAGGTGGTGGGTTGTGCCCATGCTCAGACCCTGCAGAGGCTCCTGCGCTGCTGCTGCTGCTGCTTGTCAGAGAGGAGCAGCTGGGAGCTTAGAGGAGGGTCTTTGGAGAAGCAGAGAGGCTGTTTACTGGGTGTTCTTTTGAGCAGACCTGGAGACCTCCCTGCCACCTGTGTCCTGCCTTGTCTAGGATTGGGAACCTGGGAGAGTGACACTGTGGCCCCGTGTCCTCCTCCCAGAGCCATGGCGACCCCAGACGTGAGTGTCCACATGGAGGAGGTGGTGGTTGTGACAACCCCGGACACTGCAGCTGACGGCAGTGGAGTGGAGGAGGTGAAGACGGTGCTGGTGACCACAAACCTGGCCCCTCACGGGTAAGGCTGGCCCTGGACCTGCTGAGGGTGGAGGGGGCGTGGTGGGGCTGCCTGGAGGTTTCTTTGCATGTGGTGGTTCTCAGCCTAGACCCAGCCTGTCTTAAGCACTGGCTGCAGAAAGAACCACATTAAATGTGAGGGTCAGCACAAGCCCAGGTGGCACAGCGGCTCCTTGACTGTGTCTGTGTCTGTCACCTGGCATTTCTCTTGATAAATGGAACAGTGGGGATGGCTGGGGACTGTTTTTTAAGAGATGAAGGTGAGGAGCCAGTGTCCATTTTGACATTCCTCATGAGCCTGAGTGCTTTCCCACTTCTTGGATTGGAGGTCTGAATGGAGGAGCGTTGGCATATGAGTGAGTGCTGGTTTCCTTTTGCCACCCACAGGCAGGGTTGTTAGGAGGGGCAGACGGCTCCCATCTGGCTGAGGGTGAGGCAAGTGCGTTGGTCAGCCTGAGAGGGCCACCAGCCTTTGCTCTTCCCACCAGAGGACCTGGGTCCTGGGCCGAGGCTGGTCTTGCCCAGCTCAGACGTGTGTCCTACTGCCTGGGTCTCCCACAGACCGTGGATGTGCTTTTAGCTCCTCACTCTTCTGCAGGTTGTTTTCGTGGTGCTGAGGAGTGAACCCAGTGTCTGGTGTGTGCCAGGCAAGCTCTTCACCACTGAGCTAATCCACAGCCTGACAGAACCTCTGAGAGGGAGGCCCTAGACCCCTCCCTGTTGCTGTGTCTGCTGCTCGCATGAGTGTCTTGCTGGCAGCTGTGTGGTTGGGGCTGGCCTCAGGCCGCTGTCCTCTGCTTGGTGCTCCAGCACTGGGCCCAGTGCATCCATCTCCCTCCTGGGGCAGAGTGGAGGTTGATGCTGTGGTGGACCACAATTGGCCCCAGGACCCGGGCGTTCTGGGTGTATGATCCTCCCTGTTCTGTGGATGTGGCCAAGACCCTGTCTGAAAATGCAGGCTTCTGGGAGGATCTTCCCATGAAGATCCCATGAGGTTCTCCTTTGATTTTTGTCAGCGCCTTGGCACATAGCTTAGAGGTGTGCTGTACATGTGAAGTGGACATGTCCCCTTAGATTGGGGTGGCTTAAGTAGGAGAGTGGCAGAAGTGACACTGGGTCAGGGAAGCCTGTGTGGCTTCCTCCTGGCACCGTGGGGAGCCCATTGCCACACTCCCAGCTTCAGCACTTCCCACCCAGGCTCCTGGGGAAGGACCCTCCAGGGAGAGCCAGCTCTACTTGGAAAGTTTCTCGCTGCTGGGGGTGATGCAATGCAGCCCACGTCAGGGACCCTTCAATATCATTATCTGTAGGCTTTTCTTCTTGGGCTGTTATCTTCTTACACAGTTGTGGTCTTAGAGCTGACCCCTGTAGGTATCTTGCTGCTGGTGATAGTGGCTGACCCCTGGGCCTGTCCTGAACATGTGCTTCAGCTGACACCGGCCCTCAGAATTCAGGTGTCATGTTTGTTCCCTTTGTTTCCTGTCATCATTAGAGTAGGTGGCTGCTGTGGACCAGCTTTGCTGTGTCACACCAAGTGCAGGTCCCTTTCCTGGGTGCTGAGTCTGCACACTCTTAGAACTTATGCTGAATCTGTTTAAGACTGAGCAGTGAGAAGAGATGTTCGGTCAGCTCTCCTTACCCTGTTTATTATTGTGCTGGTCACTTTGGCTGTGTAAGGAAACACTTGAAACTCGGTGCCTTAAGACACAGATACAGATTCTTGCAGTTGGACCAACTGACCGCTGCTTCTGTGGTCTGGCTGCCTGACTGCCCTGTGGTAAGCTGTGGTGGTCCTTGGGCCTCAGTCACCTCTCTGGTTGATAGGCTGAGGTCCTGTTGGCTATAGTGACCACTTACCTCTGCCTGCCAGTCTCTTATTCTCCAGCTGGTGACCCGACTTCTTTCCTAGGTGATCTCAGTGTCCTGTGTGCCTGTCCCATTGCTGAGCATGTCACACAGCTGTGCCCAGGTTCAGGGTGGACTAAGACTGCCTCTGGATGGGAGAGTTGCAGGATGCTGTGGCTGCTTCTGCAGTCTGCCCCCATCCTCTGGCACATTCCCAAGACCCAGCAGGGTCTTGTCCAGCTGTGGCACCTGGCCATAGCCTTGCAGGCCACCTCAGGTCTGGGTGCAGTTGAAACACCTCTGAATCCAGAGACCCTTGAACTGAAACTGTAGTTGCTCCCTCTCCACACACTCAGTATGCAGGGTCAGGCAGGCCAGGCACCAGGTGGACAGTCCTGCTAAAAAGCCACATGGTGAAATCTTCGAGAAGGGCCTCTCTGCCTTTGGGGGCAGAGCTTTTGGCCACACATGGCCTTGAAAGTCCCTGAACCAAGGACCTCAGCCCTGCTGTGGTGGGTTTTTTTCGGATGCCATTTACTTTGACAGTTGTTGTCAAGTGAGAAATGGGAGATATGAAATAGCTTGAATGGTCATCTGACAGCACTGAAACCTGGAAGCACTTTCTCCACTGCCTGGAGGTGTGCTCCATGAGAGCCACACGTTTTCAGGCGTGTGCTCCACCTTCTAAGTCACCTTGGCATAGGTTCTGTTTCACAGCAGCCTCGGCCAAACTGCCTCTGCCCCTTCCAGCCTCTGTTGACAGTTCTGTGCCACCCACAAGACTGCAGCATCCACCCTGCACATCCCTGCATCAGACACTTTTCCTGCATAGCAAACCGCCACAAAACTTAGTGGCTTGGCCAGGCATGGTGGCATACCTGTGATCCTAGCTGCTCAGGAGGCCAAGGGAGGAGGACCACATCCTCAAGGCCAGCCTGGCAATTTAGTGAGCTTCTGTCTCAAAATAAAAAATAAAATGGGCTGTGGGGTATAGCTCATTATTTATGTAGCATGTCTGAGACCCTGGGCTCAATTGCCAGTATTACCAAAGAAAGAAGCAAAATTTAGTGGCTTAAAGCAACATCTGTCATTTCTTATGTCTTGGCGAGTTGGCGTAGGCCTGGCTGCTGGTGTCTTGAGTGGCTTCTCTGGAACACCTGCCTGAAGTGTCCTCATGTGGGAAGGTTCCAGTATCGGGAGTGGGAGCTGCAAAGCCCCTTACGTCCCATTGTTCAAAGCTGGTCAGCGTTTGTTCCGAGTTAGGTGGGTTGAGGAGCAGGAAACACCCCTCGTGATGGAGATGGAGGAGCCTTGAAGGTCAGAGGCCATTTCCCAGGCTGTGGTCCTCTGGTGCCAGGGTGCTGTGTGCTGCTGATTGTTGGTCCTTTCTCTAGGAGAGGAGGGGTCCTCTGCATACATCTTCTGGGGAGGCACCACATGGCCTCTGAGGCAGGTTGACCTGAAGCTCTTTTCTTTTTTTAGTGGGGACTTACCTATTTTCTATTAGTGGGAAATTTGAGGTTTGCTTTTTTTTTTTTTTTTTTTTGGCTTTTGCAGTAACTAGGGATTGAATACAGGGTGATCTACCACTGAGCCACCCCCGACCCTCGTTGCATTTTATTTTGAGACAGGGTCTTGCTGAATTGCCAAGGCTCCCCGGGAACATGCACCCTCCTGCCTCAGCCTCCTGAGTCCTGGGGATGGTAGACATGTGTGGCACCCATCTGGATCTGCCCGTGTGTGTGTGTGTGTGTGTGTGTGTGTGTGTGTGTGTAAGAAGATGGGACAGAGCTAGTTGGCTGCATTGTGGGCACTACTCTCTTCCCTGGCAGGTGTTCAGGGAGAACTTAGGTGGTCTCCTCCTGTGGAGCCTGGCAGGCCTGCCCATCAATCTGCTGTGAGCATCCCTGCTGCAGACAAGGGTGCTGCCCTGCGTGTTGAGCTCGGAGTGGGCACATGGACCCTAGTGGACATTTTTCAAGTGAAGGGCGAACCAGAATGCCCTCCCAGGGGCTGCGGAGGAGTCCTGCGGGCTGTCCTGTGCAGGGCCCCATCCTGTCTGTGGATGCACTTCTGCCTCCATTGGCACCAAACGTGGTTTCCTCTCCATCTCCAGCTAATGCTTGAGGCCCAGGATGTGTTTCCTAGTGACCCCAGTACCCTTAGAGAAGCGTCCTCCTTTCCCCCCTGCTCCTAACTTCCTCAGAGGAACACTGTGCTGCGGGTAGCACGCATTCCTACTCTGTCATGTCCTGTGCCTCGCATAGCCCTATCTCAGGAGGACGACTTCCTTTTCAGAGTTCCTGCAGGCTCTTTGGAGTTTGGGTGTTTCCAGTTAATGTTATTCTTCATATGGAAGTCATTCTTTTTTGTGTGAGTATGTGGTGCTGGGGCTGGAACCCAGGGCTTCGCACATGCTAGGCAAGTGCTCTACCCCTGGGCTACATCTCCAGCTGTAGTCATTCTTAACATGCCCTAAAGGCCAGCTTCAAGTTTGCATTTTAATCAACTCCCATTTCTGACTTGATTTGTGGTGAAAATAAACCCCCAACTTGCTCAGGTTTCACCTAGCCTCTCCACATCCCCGCCCAAGGCTCCAGAAACCAGGGGTGGCTTCCTGGTCCAGGCCCTTCTGCAGAGAGACTGTTTGTGGCCACCTTGTGGTGAGTGCGTGGACCGATTCCAGAGGTGGGGGAGCTGGGTCCAGGGGCATGTGCTCTTCGGCTGCAGGCACCTCAACCCTCACAGGTTTTCCTCTGCAGTGCTGGGGGTCCTGGGGGCCTTGGGTGTGCTGGGCCAGGGCTGCGCCATGCCCTGGCAGGCTTTGCCAGTGGTGCTGTCCTGCCTGCCTCCCCTCAACCTTCTCAGTGTACCTGTTGGCCGCTCTTGATCCCAGGACTATCTGGGTGAAGGAAGCACCTCCTGTAGTCCTTACTTGCACTTCTCAGGAGTCATGGCAAGTCTTTTCACAAGTTCTCCAAGGTTCTGGTCGAGGCCTCCAACTTCTGCCAGGCTGTGGGACTGACTATGGCCTCTGTGGTAGGGAGACAGCCATTTGTCTTATGTTGTGGGCATTCCTTTCAAGTTCTCTCTCTCTGTCTTTCTCAATCAGCCATTTGTCTTCCTTATGTTGTGGGCATTCCTTTCAAGTTTCCTGTCTTTCTCTCTCTTTCTCTCTTTTTTTTTTTTTTTGGTACTGGGGGTTGAACCTAGGGCTGCTCAACCACTGAGCCACATCCCCAGCCCTTTTAATTTTTTAATTTAGAGACAGGGTCTCGCTAAGTTGTATAGGACTTTTCTAAGTTGCTAAGGTTGGCTTTGAACTTGCAGTTCTCCTGCCTCAGCCTCTAGGTGTGTGCCAGCGTGCCCAGCTTACCTTTACTTTTGATTCATTCATAATTTATTTTGGTATCGGATGAAAGTAGACCGTGGTAATTTTTTTTTTGTCTTTCAAAAATGTTATGTTTTGTTGACTGGGGAGTGGCTTTTTGGTAGAGGCCCTAATTCAATTCCCAGCACAGCACTATATAGGAAATATAAGAAATTCTATTTTCTGATGATTTGTATAACTGCATGGAGTCATTATAATGGAAATAAAAACTTTAGTAAAGAAAGAAATGGAGGTTTAGAATTCCTGCTTGAGCATTTGTTGCTTCCATAAATCCATTAGGCTGACCTCACTTGCCAGGGCTATTCTGGACACTAGACGCATGTGTCCACACACTAGGTGTGTGTCCTTGTGGGGGCAGCAGGCAGCCCCCCTTAGCACACTGGCCCAGACCTTGCAGCAATGATCTCTGGAGGAAGCTGTGCTCCGGGCTCTGATGGTCCCTTCTCTCTCTCTTGCTCTCTCTCACTGCTCACCAGGGGTGACCTGGCAGAAGACAATGTGGACACGGAGAATGCAGCTGCTGCAGCCGCCGCAGCCTTCACAGCCTCCTCACAGCTCAAGGAGGCCGTGTTAGGTAGGGAGCAGCATCAGGTGGGGAGCAGTGCCAGGCGAGGAGCCAGCCTTCTGCCTCTTTTGCAGACACAGGGCATGACAGCCAGCAACTGAGACGGGCAGTTGTCAGGGCTCCCAAGGCCCTTGTTGGGCTGGGCGGGGCCCTAGGATCCTCCGGGTGGGATGAGATTTGTGTAATGCTCCCTTCTCCTGCTGTGGCTGGTGGGAGAGTAGGAAGGGTCACTGTGTCTCACAACACTCTCCTTGGGGATTCTCTGTGCCTGTTGCTGGGACTGGCAGAGAGTGGCAGTAGATGCTCTTTTAGAACCCCTGGGACTTGGTGTTACCAGATTAAAGGCCCTTGATTTCTAAGACCTGGATTCCCTAGTAGGGTTCCAACTAAAACTTGATTCGTCCCTGTAGGTGACTCTTGAGTCCACCTGCAGTTACTGGGGTTTCTGAACACTGCTGTAGTTTGATCTGCTCTGTAGATCACTCTGGAGCGCTGACGGGGACTGAGGAAGACCCTGCCCTCTTGGCTAACCTGGGTCTTTCTGGATTTAGTGGGTTTCTAGGTTGACAACCAAAAACCAGTGCTTTCTGAATTGCAGGAAGTGCTTTGGAGAGGTCACAACTGATTTTGTGTTTCTGCCCTTCCCTGTCCATGTGCCTGTGAGAAGTGAAGATGGCTGAAGAGGGGGAGAGCTTGGAAGCCGAGATTGTGTACCCCATCACCTGTGGAGACAGCAGAGCCAACCTGATTTGGAGGAAGTTCGTGTGCCCCGGCATCAATGTGAAATGTGTTCAGGTGAGGGCCACCGTAGACAGCTGCTGGACCCCTGTTCAGGGTCCTGTGCCTGGAAGGAGGAGGAAGAGGCTACCAGCCAGCCTCAAGGACAGCGTTGTAGCTGTGGGCACAGTGGGGAGCATCTCCATCAAAAGTAGTTCCTGCTATTGTAGGGAGTCCAGTGGAAGGCAGCACTGTGTGCAGTGTGTGGTCCTATGGTGGAGACTGTGGCCTCCGAGTTGGAAGTGGCTTTGTTTGAGGTGTGTGCTTTAAGGGGACTCATTCAGTAGCAGGGAAAGATGATGGGAAAGGCATTCTCCTCTGGCAGCATGCTTGTCCATCCCCTTCCCAAATGTCCCTTACATTGAAAATAGTTAAATATCCATCAAGATTTTCACAAAGCAGAGCCAGTCATGGGACACACACCTGTAGTACCAGCTTCTGGGATGGCTGAGGCAGGAGGATCACTTGAGCACAGGAGTTGGAGTCAAGTCTAGGTAACATAGTGAGACCCTTTAAAAAAAAAAACAAACACGCCATCCAGACACAGGGGTCCACACCTGTGATCCCAGCAGCTCCAGAGGCTGAGGCAGGAGGATCGTGAGTTCACGGCCAAACTCAGCAACCCAGCAAGACCCTGTCTCTAAATAAAATATTAAAAAGACTGGGGATCTGGCTCAGTGGTTAAGTGCCCCTGGGTTTAATCCCTGGTGTACACATACACACATAAAAACGGAACAAAAAATCAAAGATATTTTTAAAAAGCAGCTTTAAGATGTGTCTTTACACTGACTGAAAGGCAGAAGTTGTCAGGACCAGGCCTGAGTTAGGGTAGAGTCCAGCTTTTGTTGGAGAGCCTTCCCTGAGGTGGGCTATGTCAACCTTGCAGGCTGGGTAAGAAGGCCAGGTGGTCCCCCACCACCACGGGTGTGTGGGGGATTGATCCCTCTAGAGCTGTCCGCCAAAGGGTCCTGCTGAGCATATCCTTCCAGCCTTACCCTGCTCCCAACAAGGAGGTGCCACCTCCACGTGGGGCACCAGGAGAAAAGGGTGGCCTTCAAGCATTCACACGTGGCCTGTGTGGCCCAGTGTTTTCTGACTGACAGTCCCCAGGATCTGATAGAGGTAGATGAAAAGCCTTCTTTGCAGAAATGCATCCTTGTCTCAGGCTTTAAGTAATTTCCACAAAGTGCTAAGAAAAGGAGCAGCTCACAGTAAAATAAGCAAAAACACTGGACACAAGAAATGAGCACCCTAGCAAGTGCCTACCAGAGGCCCCAGCAAGGGTCAGACCCAAAGAGGCTTCAACTGCAGGGTTTTGTTTTGTTTTGCTTGTTCTGCGATGTTGGGATCAAATCTAGGGCCTCATATGGGATATGGTAGACTGAGCTACACCTGTAGCCCTAGGAGTTAGAATTTTAAGACACAGAACATAAAATAGTTGTTTAATTTATTTCAAGAAATAAAAGAGAAGTCTGAACACAGTAAAGCATAAACAGATTTGATGGAAGCACAAATAGAAGTGAAGAATAGAATTAAACACTTGGTTGATTTGTGTCAGAGCAGATTAGACATAGCTAAAGAGATGACTGATGAACTGGAAGACAAAACCAAAGAATTCAGCTAGAGTATGCTCCACCGAAGAAAGAAGGTGGAGAACAGAAGCAGGAGAAAGTCCAACACATCTGTTTGCAAAGAAGGTGTGAGTGCCTCATGGCTATGGGAGGGTGTGAGTCCACAGTTCAGGAGACCTCATAAAGTCATGCTGGATGAAAAGATCTCACTGTCTCCACCCGGGACAATTTAACACACAGATAAGTAACAGTGAACTGGAGTGCAGCTCAGTAGTAGAGCATTTGCCTCACATACACTGGGTTTAATCCCCAGCACAGCAAAAAATTGTAGTCAGATACTCTCACTCCAGTAGGAGCTGGGTGTTGTGACCATGCCTGTAACCCAGCAACTTGGGAAGCTGAGCAGGAGGAGTGTAAGACCAGCCTGGGAGACTTAGCAAGACCCTGTCTCTAAGTAAAAAGGAAAAATTGCCGGGGATGCAGCTAGGTGGTAGAGCAGAACACCCCTGGGTTCAATCCCCAGTGCTGCAAAACAAAATCAAAAGCAGATAACTGAAGTAGGGCAGAAATCTATGAGTCCCTGTTTACTGCAGTGTGTTTCATGTCATTTTCTCACACGCAGTAAGTGTGTGGGGTGGAGTGAAGTGCTCCTGTTAGAATGCCAGCTCACAGACATGAAGGAGTGGCAGCTGGGAATGCTGAGTGCTCAGTCCATCCTCGTGGACCACAGGCAAAGGCGGAGGGCAGTAGCTGCAGTGGGGAAGCCTGCCAGACACCACCACATCCAGGTGAGGGATGTCTGCCTCACCCCCATCAAGATGGATGGGCAGGGGCTGGGGAGATAGCTCAGCTGTGGTAGAGTGCTTACCTCGTAAGCACAAGGCCCTGAGTTCGATCCCCAGTACCGCAAAAAAAAAAAAAAAAAAAAAAAAAAAAAAAAAAAAGATGGATGGGCAGGAATTCTTTGACTGCTCCTGAAAAGATCCAGATACAAATCAAGGGGCCCAATCTGCATGCTTGGTGATAAGAAGGCTCAGAAAGACCAAGAAAGGCTAGAGAGCTATGCCATTGTGAGAAGCCTGCAGAGAAGCTGTGGCCACAATGTCAGTCTTGGGTGGAGTGACCATTAGAGAAGTGCAGTGGAAAAGGCTGCTGCTGGGGCAGTCATAGGTCTGAACGTGGACTGCGGACCACGGGGTGGTACCCTTGAGAGCCACCCTCCGGCTGTACCAAAGCACTTTATTCTAGGGAGCACATGCAGGTGGTCTGGGGTCCAGCCTCAGAGGCCCAGAAGATGATGCACATCCATGCACACACCTGGGCAAGGGATGCACAGAGGGCCAGCCAGGTAGCAGAGAGCCTGCTGTGAGGACAACAGAACTCCTTGGACTTTCTTGCAGTTATTTGTAAGTTTGAAATTATATCAAAAGAAAAAGAAAGAAATGTGCCACAGCATAATATTACTTCATGGTGAAATGAGAGAACCACAGGAATAGAGAAGACCCTCAAGACCTTTGCCCTGAAAGAAGATCCCAGAAGCAGTGGAGCAGGAGCCAGAGGTGGCAGGGCTGGGTGCTCCCTGTGCCAAGGGAGAGCAAGTGCCCATGGCAAAGTCATCTCTGGAATTAGGGTGAAATATGCTTTCAGGTGTAACCGAGTTGCCACCAACAGATCCTCACTGAAGGACATTCTGAATGTGTTTCAGACAGAGGAAAGAGATCCCAGATGGAAGTGTGAGAGACACGAAGGCACATCCCATAGGGCCAACCAGCATGTGTACTGGTATCCTGGGAGGGTCTAAAGATAAGCACTGGCCACACAGCGGTGCCCAGGAAGCCCTGGGTTCTGACAGCCAAGGCATAGCATATTCTGTGTCAAGAGCCACAGGAGAAGACAGGACTGCAGAGAAGAACCTGGAACCCAGAGGGAGCAGTCATCCCAAAGGAGGGCAAGAAGGGAAAGGGACCATCTAGAGCCCAGGAGGTTGGTGGACCCAAGCCTGGAGCAGAAGCAGGCCAGGTGGGCACTGTCTAGCACAGCCTTGTGCAGGAGGAGGCTGGTGGCCGGTCCAGACTGGCAGAGGCTGTGCTTGCCTCTGAGGATTCAGGGTAGCATGGTGTGGCCAGAGGGGACTTTCTGGCTCCGCCCTGTTGGGCTTCATAGAGGTGACCTCTCAACTGCAGCCTGGAGTAACGAGAGGAGTGCAGAGCTCATGGAGTGTGGAGCACCATCTCCACCAGCTCTGCGTGCCCAGGCACCCTGCTCGGGTGGAATGCCAGGGTGAGGCAGCCCCAGGACCTAGCAGCTCCTCCATCCCTAGCCTGCTGATTTTCTAAGGAAACAAAGTTTTATTTTCATTCTTTGGTTCTAATAATTGCTTACTTAATAGGATTGAATAGGATATTTTACCTTCTCAGCAGGGCGATGGTCCTCTGACTTTGAAGTGGTTATGTGTGAGCCTCATGCAGGACAGGGTGCTGTTTTCTGCTCTGTATCCTGGCAGGGTAGCAGGGGTCATTCACAGCTTAGTCTACGTGCTTGTGATTTTTTATTAATATTACCTTTTATGATGTAACGTGTATGTTACAAGGTTTGCTGAGACCATCTGGAGGAAGAGCGTGCCACAGGCTTTTTGCATTTGGTCAGCTCAGCCCTCCCCATTCCCAGGCACACAGTGCACTTGTGGGCAGCAGCATGCCAAGTGTGAGTGCAGGGCTGGGCCTACCCTAGCCCCTGACCGTGGGGGCACTGCGTGGCAAGGCTAGGGCTTCAGAGCCTCACAGGGCTCTCCTCCCCACCATTAGCCCTGGCACAAGCTCTGGCAGCAGAGCAGAGCAGAGCGGGCTGTAGCCCCCCAGACCAGAGTCTAGGCTGAGCTGACCCTGACTGCTGTGCTCTCTGCAGTATGACGAGCATGTGATCAGCCCCAAGGAATTCGTGCACTTGGCGGGGAAGTCCACCCTGAAGGACTGGAAGAGAGCCATCCGGATGAACGGCATCATGCTCAGGTGTGCGCCTGCAGGTGCGGGGCAGAGAGCCCTTGCTTTGCCCTTTGAAAAGCTGTGTGTTGGATGTGGGGTGCTTACAGCTCTCTCCCCTGTGGGGACCTCTGCTTACACCTTGCAGGGTGTGGGTCCACCCAGCAGGGATACTGTCAGACTTTTTAGGGTTTTTTTTTTTTTTTTTTTCCAAATCTCATTTTAATTTCCACTGGTTCTTTACTTGGAGGCATTGATGACTGTCACTGTTCAAATGTTAATTGCTAACCTGGTGTCTGTGCCTCAGTTAGGCACCCAGGTCTATCTCAGCATAGTGTCTTATGTCAACCTTTTTTCTTTTTGTCCTTATTTTTTAAAAAATCTAGGTGCATTAAAATCATACACAGTGGTAGGATTCCTGATGCCATGTTTATTCATGCACATAACAGGATCGGTCAGCTTGTTCCCCAGCGTCTCCCTTTTCCTCCCTCCTCCCTCCCTTCTCCTCTCCCTTTTGGTCTTACCTCTGCTGCAGTCTCCTGTGGACTACACAGATAGCTGGTAAACCATGCTGGCCGGCATTCTTTGTAACCTGAGAGCCACACCTGGTCTGTGTGCCTAGAGGTATGGGCACTGCAGTGAGGTGCCACAGCCAGTGTCCACCTTGCCTCCTGAGCAGGTGCCCTTCTCTGTGTCAGAGTCAGAATTTGGCTTCAGGAGTGATCAGCCCCAGGTCCTTCCCCACAGCTCTCAGCCAGTCCCACCTAGTGGCCTCTGGTTTTCTAGAACATGGCCGGTGGGTTGTTGTGTTGTGCTGGTGAACTGTGCATACACCTGAGGCTAGGGGAATGTTCAGCAAGGTGGGAGCTGCTGGCTTTTGTTCACAGGCATGGAAGGCTGACTGAGAAATAACAGACTAGGCTTTAGGCCTGGGAATGCAGATCCCTGGATGTGCACGTGGCTGCGAGTCTGCTCTTGCAGTTGCTGACCTTCTTTCCTGTCTGCCTTCTTTCAGGCCTCTCCTGAAAGTGGCTCCCACATCTCTGACTCAGAACTGGCCACAGGTGTTGCAGTGGGCTAAGCCACTTCCCCTGGGTCTGCAGAAGCAGCGTGGACGGGCACCTCCAGATGCCCCCCAGCCAGTGCATTTGTCTCCTTTCTGTGTACTGAGCCCTGTATGGATGACCTGAGGTGGCAGTGCCATCCGCAGCTTGTTCCCATTGGAACTTTGTGTGCAGGGGAGGGTGCGGTCCCCTCCCACCTCAAGGGACCCTGCCGGTGCAGCTGCATGGCCCAAGTCAGAGTGGGGGATGAAGCATATTGGACTGGGTCTCACCTAGGTTCTTGGTCTTCTCCGCAGGAAGATAATGGACTCAGGGGAGCTGGACTTCTACCAGCATGACAAGGTCTGCTCCAACACTTGCCGAAGCACCAAGATTGACCTCTCGGGGGCTCGCGTGTCCCTGAGCAGCCCCACGGCCGCAGAGTACCTCCCACTCACACCTGCCACAGCAGATGGTAGGTGGAGGGTCTCACAGGCCAGTCCCCCTCTGGCTGCCCGTGTCCTGGCCTTCCTCTCCCAGCCCTTCCCGCACTTGGGACAGTGCCCCTCAGTGCTTATGGCTTGCAGAGCAGCATGTGGCTCTCATACCTCTCCTGGCAACTTGGACACTGGTGACAATCTGAAATGTTCTTCCATGTGGGTTTCTGCAGCTCAGGACCATAGGGATCAGGCGTTCCTGGGATTCCCTCGGCTTCTTGAAGGAGAAATTGTTCTTTCTTTTTTTTTTTGGTAGGGGGAGTGCTTGGGGATTGAACCCAGGGCCTCTCAGCTACATCCCTATCCCCAGCCCTTTCCCTTCTTATTTTATCTTTGGACTTCTTTTTCTTTTCATTCATTCATTCTTTTATTTTTGTGTGTATGTGATACTAGGGATTGAATCCAGGGTGTTCTGCATGCTAGGTAAATGCTGTACCACTGAGCTGCATCCCCAGCCCTTTATTTTATTTTTAGACAGGGTCTCACTAAGTTGTTGACACTGGCCTCAAACTTTGTGATTCTCCTGCCTCAGCCTCCCAAGTTGCTGGGATGATAGGCATGGCCACAGTGCCTGGCTTGAGAAAGTCTTCTTAAACCAAGACTGTACCATGGTTGGGTCCTGAGCCCCCATGTGTCACAGCAGTGTCTGGCAGTACTCTCTTTGCAGCACTGTCACTTGCTGTCCCTAATAGTCATTCCATGGCGTTGGGCGGAGTGTGCTGGAGTGTGTGGTGGGTTCGTCCCATCATGCACCCAGACAGGCTGGTGGAGGGGCTTTAGTGGAGGGGAATTGGGCCCGCGGTGGCCTGAGACCTCCTTGTTCTGCCCCACATCCTTCCCTGTGTCCTGCGTGGTAGATGGACTGAGTCCTGAGCAGCCCAGGGACGCTGCCCCCTGTGGTCAGGGGGCTGGCTATTGCCAGCCTTTCCTTGGTTAGTGGCTACAGTTTGCAACATTTTGAGGGTATCTTGTGCTTAGCCCCTTCCTGAACCACAGCCCCAGGCCAGATGTTGACAGTCCAGGCAGAGTCCCTCTGGGACAGGTGGGAGCATGGCAGTGTGGGAAGCTGGGCAGTCAGTATCCTAATGGCTGACCCAGGGCTTGGCCCAGACCCTCTGCCCTACCTTATTAAAGTAAGCTATGGATGACCAGCCAGGATAGGTGGGCACCCCTTTACTCGTGTCTGCTCCACCCAGGAAAGGCACAGTCAGAGGCAGGGTTCATCTGGGCTTCTTGAGCCTGATCTCTGAGAACCTTTGGCTTAGCTTTGTGTAGTCAGGGAAAGGTGGCATACCTGCCCAGGCTGTGACAAGTGTCAGCTCACGCCTCACTTGATTCCAGCACACTGTTGATGAGGGCAGGGCTGGTATGAGCCTGGAAAGTTACCAAAACATCCATCTGTTTCTGGGTCTGCTTCTTAGCCAGGCCTGTGCATGAAGCCTGTCAGAAACTCCAGGGCGCCAAGTACAAACTACAGACAGCTGGAGTTTGTAGCTACTGGAAATGGCCTCGGGATGGCTTGTCTTTCTTGATTCAGAAAAATAGAAATCTGATACAGGCTGAGATCATAGTGGCATAATTAAAGCTAGATAAGGGGCAAAGAGAAAGCCAGGGTGACTGGTCCACACCCATCTGTGGGGCCAGCTGGGCAGGATCTTGACAAGCCAGCATTGAGTCACACAGTGGTGGGAGGAGGACTGTTTCCTGTTCTCTGTCCTGTGTGTGTGTGTGTGTGTAACCGTGGCAGACAGCCCGGGAGGCATGGCAGGGCCTGAGGTGTGGGAGCCCCCGTCACACTCACCATGGCTCTACTCTACTCGCAGTGAATGGCTCTCCTGCCACCATCACCATCGAGACCTGTGAGGACCCCAGCGACTGGACCACGGCCATTGGAGGTATGACCCTGTGGACTTTCACAGGTGCACGTGGGCCGTGGGGGAAGCTGTGGTCCATACTCTGGCCACTGCTGTCCTGGGGGCTCTGAGACAGAGCTTAGCCACTGGCCTGTTAGACATGGGCTGTAATGTGCTCTGACCTCCTTGGGCAGTGTCCTCGTGGCCGTCCTCTGTAGCAGTGCTCTTCCTGCCCACCCGACCTCTTCCTCCCCACAGATGACACGTTTGCCTTCTGGAGAGGCCTGAAGGATGCTGGCCTTCTGGACGAAGTCATTCAAGAGTTCCAGCAGGAGCTGGAGGAAACCATGAAAGGCCTGCAGCAGCGGGTGCAGGACCCTCCCCTGCAGCTCCGAGGTGAGGGGGCTTGAGCCGCCCCCTTGTGGGTTCCCCCAGGGCCTGCCGTATGGCTGGGATGGAGGCCTGGCCTAGATGCAGGACACAGGACCTGCTGTGCTAAGGGGGTGTGGGAGGCCCACAGCGGTGTCCCAGATGCCTGTGGAGCCTCTCCTGCTGGTGCAGGCTGAGGAGCTGGCCTCTGGATGGGGCCTGGTGCTCACTGAGTGCTTGCACTCTCCTTTCAGATGCTGTCCTCCTCAACAACATCGTACAGAACTTTGGCATGCTGGACCTGGTGAAGAAGGTGCTGGCCAGCCACAAGTGCCAAATGGACCGCTCTCGGGAGCAGTACGCCCGGGACCTGGCAGGTACACCAGCAACAGGGCGCTCGGGCACCGTGGCCTACCTCTGGGCTTCTCTGTCAGAGCTGTGCGTGTGAGCTTCTGCTCTGGGCCTGGCCAGCGAGGAACACAGGTATCATGCAGATGGCCAGGCTAGAGGCAGAGGTGACAGTGCCCACCTTCCTCCTTGGGAGGCCAAGTGGCTATTTAAGAAAAGTGAAGAGGAGAGGGAGGGCCACCTTGCCACCAGCAGACATGCTCTGTGCGTCTGCTCCCAGCTTCCGCTGGTGTGGTCCTTGGCGTGTGCACTGCACATGCGTGTGAATAAGCTTGCTTGGCCCCAAGAGCAGCTTTGCCTGCAGCGACTGCTTGGCACATGGCTTCCACCTGGAAGCGGTGGCCCTAGTTGTCCCCCCTGCTGGCCTGGCCTTAGGCAGTTGGCCCTGGGTGTCTGGTGCTGGTGGCTTCTGGGCCACCCTGTGGTGACACGTGTGTCCCTGCAGCCCTGGAGCAGCAGTGTGATGAGCACCGGCGCCGTGCCCGGGAGCTGAAGCACAAGTCCCAGCACCTCAGCAACGTGCTCATGACGCTCACACCCGTGCCCCTGCCACCCCCGGCCAAGCGGCCGCGGCTTGCACGCGCCACATCTGGACCAGCTGCCGTGGCCTCACAGGTGCTCACTCAGTCTGCACAGATTGCCCTTGGCCCGGGTGTGCCTGTGCCCCAGCTGGCTAGCGTGCCCCTTGGTAAAGTGGTGTCCACGCTGCCCTCGGCTGTCCTGGGCAAGGGCTCCCCTCAGGCTCCGCCAGCCAGCTCGCCAGCCTCGCCGCTGCTTGGGGGCTACACGGTCCTGGCCTCCTCAGGCTCCAGCTTCCCCAGCACAGTCGAGATCCACCCGGACGCATCCAGTCTCACAGTCCTGAGCACAGCAGCCATGCAAGATGGCAGCACTGTGCTGAAGGTGGTCAGTCCACTGCAACTGCTCACCCTACCCAGCCTGGGCCCTACCCTGCAGAATGTGGCTCAGGCGTCACCTGCAGGCAGCACAATTGTGACAGTGCCCACTGCCGCAGCCCCTGGACCTGAGGAGCACACAGCCACCATCGAGGTGGCCGCTGTGGCCGAGGACCATGAGCAGAAGTAGCCGGGAACCCAGGCCTCTTGCAGGGTGTGTCCTGGGAGGGCAAGGCCCCTCAGGGCGGATGGAGCTGGCTGCCTCGTCTCAGGCCGCTGCAGGCAGAGGCCATGGGGCTGGCTGTGCACAGGCAGGTCTAGTGGGCTGAACCAAGGGAGGCTTTGCTAGGCGAATGGGAGGACCGATGCCAGATCTGGGAGGGGGTCTTCACGTCCAAACCCTCCCCTTTTCTCTTGGGAAGTAGACTTTCCACCTGTTGCTTGTTGACACTGTTTACACACTGGGCCTTGAGCGGGAGCCAGGGGCTCGATGGCCAGGAGGCGGCCTGGGTACAGCTGGGTGCAGGCAGCAGAGCCGGGGCGGCAGGTGCCTGAGACCCTGAAGGTGCTGGTGGCGCCAGAGCCAGCCGAGTCACTGAGTCCTGGTGACATTACTAACACATGTCTTGGGAACAGTACCCAAGTGTGGAAACCCATGGATCCTATGGATTTGGTTTCTTCCCACAGTTTTCTGTAGGGTTAGTGTGGCCACACCCCGCTCCTCTGCCTGTGTGGGAATGTGCACCCTGGGGGCCAAGGTGCAGGCCTGGGGCAGCACCTGCCCCCACCCCAGGTGCTCAGATAGGGCACCCAGGCACACCAGGCAGGGTCAAGAGCCATCGCTCATGTGCTGCAGGTGTTTTTAAGTGTATTGCTTAGTAGGCTTCCAGGAAGAATCAAATTTGTTGCATTTTCAACCAAAACAATGCTGAGTGCCTAGGCTTCCCGAGGCGGCTTTGGAATGGGCCTGGAGCACTTGTGTATGCACCTGGCCAGGTGCTGGAGATCTTGGGCAGTGCCCTTCCCCAAGGTGAGGCTCTTTGGGGCATTTGTGTGGGGGTGTTCCTTCAGACTTGTGGGGGCTGAGATGACCCCTGCATGCAGTCAGTTGTTGAGCCCCCCCAGGGCATAGGGCAGGTCAGCTAGGGGACACAGGGCCTGAGATATTCCATGAAGGGCTGTCTGTAGTCGGTTTGCAGGTCAGGTTTGGGATCTCAGGAAGACCAGGCAGGGGCTATCTTCCAGGCCAGAGCCCCTGGAGCCAGACATTTTGGGAGGTGGGGTGATCTGTGGGGCCAGCTGTCTGCAGACCTTCCTGGTGGTTGTCAAACAAGAGCCCCACTGTCAGATAAGAGCCCCACAGGGGGACAAAGCTGCTGTCCCTTTTTGCTGCTTTGAAAGGAACTGGCTGTCCCTCTGTCTGTCCATCCATCCCTCCTAAGTGCCCAGACTCCACCTCCACACCCTTGTTGTGACCAGGGTCCCTTACCCATGTCAAGCTACTGAGGTTCTGTTTCTTGTTTTCTTTCTGTTACATCCTCATTTGCTGTTAGGAATCAGCTGGTTTCAGCGAGACGTTTACTTGTTTGTGTACATACTCCTTTTTTAAAATTCATTTTTATTCGCGTTTTGAGTCCTGTGACATGGGGCAGCATGACCTTGTGGGCATCAGGAGGGTGGTGGGTGTGGGCAAGGCCCAGCAGCTCAGGCCATGTGCAACATGGCATTGCTGGTCAGCCCCTGCCTCTCCATCCAGAGGCCCTGGAAGATCAAGTTAACCTTCAGAGCCATACACAAGCCCCACACCAACTTCGGAATTAATTCCCATCCCTCTTTCTCTTGGTGCCCCAAACTGCCCTCAGACATCTTCTGCCAGCCCCTACCACAGGGGAACCCACCTTGCTGGCGATGGAGGGCATGCTCACCCCCACTGGCGGGCTCCAGCTGCCTCCTGCAGAGCCTGCTGGCTGCTGGGAGTTGCTGGGCTTCCCCTGCCCCTCTTGCTCCTCAGGGCTGGCCAGGGCGGGAAGGAAGAGCCGCTGGCCGCGTACAACTAGGTGTCTGGTGGCTGCCTTCAGTTTAGTTTTCTGAGGAAGTGGGACTGGATCTGATTTTTGCAGAGAGTGTCAGCTCAGTGAGTGCCGGAGGCACCTGGGGAAGGGCGCGGTTTGGGTTTCACTTTCTATGTTTTGCAAGCATCTGCTTGGTACTTTGACTTAAAATAAAAACCTTTTTCGTAAATTCTGTGTCTGTCCCTGGGGATGGCAGGCTGTGGAGGGAACTGGTTTGCGAAAATGGCCCCACCCTCACCATGGACAGGGCCAGCCTATCCCAGGCTCCTCACGGACACCTGCTGAGTCCTTTCCAGGTGTGGTGGGGCAGTGGGGTTCCCAAGTCAAGCGTTTTCATAATAACACCAGGTGCCATTTGGTGTCTCCTTTCCTGTGGAATGGGGTGGGTTTTCTGCAGGTCTGACCTGGACCAGGGCTGTCTCTGTGCCAGTGTTTGCTGCTGCCTCAGACTTCCACAGAGGGCAGCTTGTGAGCAGCAGGGCTGTGCTGAACAGGGGGCGGGGGTCCCACTGGAGAAGCCCTGCCTTGCTCAGGGCCTCCTCCAGAGGGCATTCAAGCCAACCACTTCCTCCTGGCCCCTTCCCCAGCACCCTCTGCTCCCAGGCACCATGTTCTGGGACTGCACAGGTGAACCTCGCACACCCCTGGGTGGAAAGGCAAATGCTGCCAAACCCACTCTCAAGAGGGTGACTGCAGGAGGCAGAAGACATGCTTTGAAAGTGGGCACAGACCTGGTGGGGCATTGCTGGTGGCAGGGCCCCACTCTGAAGACCTGTTTTCCTGACCTAGAGCTTCTCTGCATTCACACATGTGCCATAAAAAAGCACTAACAAGCTCCTGGGCACAGGGGCACACGTCTGATCCCAGCAACTCGGGAGGGTGAGGCAGGAGGATCCAGCACTAGCAACTTAAACCCTGCTTCAAAATAAAAAATAAAAAGGAGGCTGGGGTCAGGGCCAGAGCTCAGTGGTAGAGCATATGCCCGTGTGCACAAGACCTTGGGTTCACTTCCAGCACTGCAAAAAAGATAAATACATAAAAAGTAAATAAAAAGGACTGGGGATGCAGCCCAGCGTTAAGGTGTTCCTCAGTTCAATCTCCAGTACCAAAAATACAAAAGCCCATGAATATGCTATGGCCTTGGTGTCCCCCCTCCCCAGAGTGTCTCCAGGCACCTCCAATTCAGTGGATCCAAGACAGAGCCACTGCTTTATTTCCTACCCTGAGTCCATTCCTCACTGTTGCCTGCTCTGAGGAGCACTAGCTGCCCAGCTCAGGCCACCTCCCCGCCACTGCCCCTTAGAGATGCACCCTGCTCTGCCTCCCTTGGGGGCTGAAATGATCTCTCCCTGCTCCAGCCTTCACACTCGCTACTGCCCATTCTCCATGCTGTGGTCTCTCCCTGTCACTCAAGTGCTGACCCTGCCAGGACTCCCCTCCCCTGTCTCCTTTTCTCTGGAGAGGGCTGTACCCTCGTCAGCAGCACCCTGTGGTACCTGTTACTCCTGACACTTGGGGTACACAGCTGCGGGATGTGAACGCATGAGAAGTGTTGGCTCTCTACTTGTTCCTACCACATGGACATCCCCTGAGGCCCCTCCAGCACAGGCCACCTGAGGTTGAGGACGCAGGCGTCGAGAACCAGGAGTGGGGAGCTACCTGCCCCACAGGCGCACCAGAGCCATAGAAGGCACTGAGGGAGGGTCCACTGCCTGGTTGGACCACAGTCTACTTGTCCGTGCTCTCCCAAAGGACTCCTAGGCTGTCACCAGGTTTTGGCTGCTGAATAAAGCTGGTGTAACCAACCGTGTGCAGGCTTTCGTGTGGCCATGATCTTCAACTCGTTGGAGTAAATGCCAAGGAAAGTGCTGTTGGATTGCAGGTTGAGGCCACCTGCCTTCCAGAGAGGCTGTGCCATGGTGCACCCCCACCGGAGGCAGAGGCCACCCGGTGGCACTCGCAGGAATGGGGCTTGTGGGTGATGGTGCCTTGCTGCGGGGCAGGGGGACTTGGATGGCGTGTCAGGGGTGCGGTGGGCTCCCGCTCAGCTCTGCTCTGCAGCCCCAGGGACCCTGCGGAGGCCTGTGTGTGCTGCTGTGCACACCTCTGGAAGGGCCTGTCATCTCTAGCCATGTTCGTTTTCTTATTGCTGATTTTCATTTTGCAGGTTTTTTGGTTTTGTTTTTAAACTTTTTTAAAAAGAAGATGGACACAATACCTTTATTTTATTTATGTGGTGATCAAACCCAGTGCCTCACACGTGCTAGGCACATGCCCTACCATTGAGCGATGACTTCAGCCAGATGTTTAATCTTGAGATGGGGTCTCCCTGCACTGCCAGGCTGACTTCAGACTCGTGATCAAATGATCCTCCTGCTTTTATTGTTGAGTTTTAGGAGATCTTTTTTTTTTTTTTTTTTTTTTTTAATTCATGTGTTTTGGATATTAGTACTTCATCAGCTATGTCTTTTGCAAGCATTTTCTTTCCATTTTCTTCCAGCTGTGGCTTGTCTTCTCATCCTCTTAACAACATCTTTCACAGGGAAAAATAAAGTCCCCCCCTTTTTTGTGCGATACTGGTAATCAAACTTATGTTCTTGCATTTGCTAGGCAAGCTCTGCCACTGAGCTAATCCCAACCCTCTTCTTGGAGCTTTCCAGTTTTGCATCTTACACGTGTAGCTCTTGATCCATCCTGAGTTACCTTGTGAAAAGTGAGGTCTCTGCCTACGTCCTCATCATCATGATTTTTGCATGTGCATGGCCACTTGTCCAGCACTCTGCTAAAAAGGAATCTTTTTTTCCCATTGCATTTCTTTTTACTCCTTTGTCAAAGATCCGTTGACTGTATTATGTGGCTCTGCTCCTGGAGTCCCTGTTCTACTTGTACTGGTTCAAGACATTCTTTTGCCACACTGTTTTGATCACTAGAGCTTTATATTAAGATTCAAAGTTGGGTAGCTTTTGTCCTCCGACTTTGTTCCAGGTCTTTTGTCTCTCTGTAAGCCTTATGGTCACTTTGTTTACTGGGATTGCCTTGAATCTATAGTTCAACATGAGTGCTTTATACATTTAAAAGTTAGTATACTAGCCAGGCACAGTGGTGCACACCTATAATCCCAGCAGCTCAGGAGACTGAGGCAGGAGGATCCCAAGTTCAGAACCAGCCTGGGCAACTTTGTGAGGTCCTAAGCAACTTAGCAAGACCCTATCTCAAAATTAAAAAAAAAAAAAATGGTGGCTGGGGGCAGGGGGGTGTGCTGGGAGTGTGGCTCAGTGGTTAAGTGCCCCTGGGTTCAATCCTTGGTACCAAAATAAAAGTTAGGATTCTAGCTATCAGTGATCAGTGCAGCTGCTTGCTTGAGTTTCCAAGTAAGTGTAAACACATTTAGTGGGTTGAGCAACTGGTCAGGAGATGGTGGCTCATGGTTCTGTACACACAAAAAAGTGGAATAGAGTTTCAGAGTGTATTACATGCAGTAAAGATGGTACTTTGGGAAACTTTTTTTTAATATATTTTTTAGTTGTTGATGGACCTTTATTTTATTCATCTATCTATGTGTGGTGCTGAGAATCGAACCCAGTGCCTCACAGATGCTAGGCAAGTGCTCTACCACTGAGTCACAACCCCAGCCCCCCCCCACTTTTTTTTTTTAAGAAAAAAAAAATTCTTTTAATTGTGAGATAGGGTCTTGCTAAATTGCCCAGGCTGGTCTAGACCTTAGGATCCTCCTGCCCTCAGTCTCCTGAGTCACTGGGTGACAGGTGGGTGTCACTGTACCTGGTTCAGGAAACTTTCATTGCAAATCCTAGTCCAAAAAGTGAAAAACATTCTTTTTTGGTGTATTTCCTCTTTCATTAAGCAGCATCTCTTCTTTGTCTGATTTATCTTGTGTTATTTGTTTCTGCCCTAAATTCTAGTTTGATGTTAATATTGCTATGCTGGCATTTATTTATTCGTTTTTGGTTGGTAGATGCCTTTCATGTTTTTTTCTTCTTTTATTTGTAACCACATTATGCCTTTGTCTTTTGTTTTATCTCTGATAAGTCACAAGTACTGTATTCTTTTCTTTTTTTCTTTGTTTTGTGGTCCTGGGGATCAAAACCCAGCACTTTACCACTGAACTACATCCCCAGCCCTGTTATAAATTTTTTTTCTATTTAATTTTGAGACAGGGTCTCAAAAAATTGTCCAGGCTGGCTTCGAATTTGGGAATCCTCCTGCCTCAGCTTCCTGAGTCCCTGGGATTATAGGCATACATCACTGTACCTGCCTTTTCTTTTTAAATCCATCTTGTGATGTTTAGACTTTTACTTGCAATTACTGGTTTATTTGGATGCATGTCTCTCATCAGGTAATTCCAATGGCTGAAGTATGTGTGCAGAATTTTCTTTCTTGTGAGCGTACTCCTGCTGGGGTAAACCCAGCGCTGCACGCCTGTTGGGCCAGCACTCTACCACGGAGCTGCACCTCTAGCCCAGGAATTTTCTTGACCTATGTTTTCTTCCAGGTTGACTCTGCCTTCTCTTTCCTTCCTTTCTTTCTATAGGGCTGATGACTCTTGATGCTCTTCTTTCATGTGATAGCTTTAAAATTTTCACAAAATTTGCCAGGTGTAGTGGCACATGCCTATTTAATAAACAGACAAATGAATAAATAAAATGTTCACAAAGTCTGTGGCATTCCGCCCACAAAACTTGAGGGTCTAATTCCTCTCCCCTTGGTTTAGGGCCAGCCTGGTGACTCACTTTTTTTTTTTTGGTACTGGGTATTAAACCCAGGTTGCACTGAGCCACATCACTAGTCCCTTTTATTTTGATTTTGATACAGGGTCTTAACTAAGTTGCATAGGGCCTCGCTAAGTTTCTGAGGCTGGCTTTGAACTTGTGAACCTCTGGCCTCAGCTTCCAGAGGTGTTGGGATTACAGGTGTGCACCAGCACACCTGGTCTGGCCACTCACTTTTGAGGACTAGAATGTAACAGCAGTCAGGTGGACTGGGAGAAGAAGGTGGAGTTTCTGCCCATCTTTTCTCCCCTCCCCACCATTTTGGCCCTCAGCTGCTATGTTGGGTGATCTTGTAGAAATGGAGATAGGTGCTCAAGGAGCCCTAGTTACCTCCAGCTGCAGAATCCACCTCTTCTGCCTGAGGATCCAGGTGTCATAAGACCAGCTAACATCTGAGTCTGTGCCTGTTGCTCTTGTGGGCATCCTAGAGGGTTGTTTTATGTCTAAGTTTTGGGTCACTTGTCACAGTCACACTGACTGGAACTTGCTGTCTTGATCACCTTTCCTTCTGAGCCCAGTTCCTGCTTATTGTTTGGTATGTGAGGGCTGGTCCTGGCAGGGGAGACCCGTGTGAGGGACTGCTCCGTGGGATGGGGCAGACCCTCTCTGTGTAGATGAGTTGTCATGGGGCAGTTCCACCTGTTCTGGGAGTCCAGGTTGGTTCTGTGTGCGGCTTCTGTTCATACATAGTGGGTATGTGCAGGTTGATTGCTGCCTCTGACCTGGGTGGACATCTTGCTTGGCAGGCAGGTGGGCTGCCCCAGGCCCTGTTAGCTCCACCTGGCTCCAGTTCCTGACCCCAGTAGGGATGGGGTGGGTGGCATCTTGGGCTCAAAACAGCCGCAGGACCACACCCACTTCCAGGGTGCCCCTGCGGCTGGCCTGCTGCACTCCGGGTGGTGTTCCTTCTTGGCATCCGGGGGAGCAGCCGCACACACCTGTGTGCATGCACAAATTGTGCTGGGGCAAAATGCATGTTGAGTGAAACACAGCACTCCAGTGGACTGTGGCTGAGGCTCAGCGATGGACAGGGAACTGTGGCCTCCACCAAGGTAGGGCGTTCCCTCCTCTGCCTTTTCAGCCACTCCCCCTCCACCACCATGACCTGGTTCACAGCTGCTCCTTAGCTTTGCATAGTGCAACCATGTATGGAAAATGTGTGTATGTTGTTGGGCGTGGTGGCCAGGCCTGCATCCCAGCTACTAAGGAGGCTGAGGCAGGAGTGAAACTTCCAAGCCAGACTGGTGACTTAGCAAGAATCTGTCTCAAAAAGTAAAAAGGGCTGGGGGGTAGCTCAGTGGCAGAGCACTCCTGGGTTCAATCCCCAGCACTACGAAAAAAGAAAAGGAAAGAGAAAGTGCAGGTGTGTTTTCATCTCCTTGGGCAGATGTGGTAAGAGTGCAGTTGCTGGGTCATGAGGTCAGTGATCATTTGACTTTTTTTTTTTTTTTTTTTGTGGTGCTGGGGATCGAATCCAGGGCCTTGTGCTTGCAAGGCAAGTACTCTACCGACTGAGCTATCTCCCCAGCCCATCATTTGACTTTGTCAGAAACTTCCAAGCTGGTTTCTGAGCTGCCTGCACCATCTACTGTACCCAGAGAGTCCCACTTCACCCAGGCCCACGCCTCGCCTCAGGAGCTCCGGCTTCTGTCTCCAAAGGACTTCATGTGGAGTGTCTTTTTGATCTTTTGATCATTTGTATATTT
The DNA here is from genome assembly GCF_902686445.1 of Sciurus carolinensis. Classification (NCBI taxonomy): domain Eukaryota; kingdom Metazoa; phylum Chordata; class Mammalia; order Rodentia; family Sciuridae; genus Sciurus; species Sciurus carolinensis. The sequence goes on from NC_062214.1 coordinate 568,973, forward strand.
TCTCATGTGAAGTGTGTCTCAAATATTTTGTTAATTTTTAGAAACTGTGCTTTAATTTTTGAATTAAAAAATTGGAAACAATCTCAGGCCAGGGGTTTAGCTCAGTGGCAGAGCATGTCTAGCATAGCAAGGCCCTGGGTTCTGTCCCTAGCACCCAAAGAAACAGAACAAAGCAAAACAAAAAACCAAAACCTGCTCTCGATTCCTTAGGTATGTTTATTTCTCCTGTATTTTCTCCGTTTGTAGCTTACCTTTTCATTTTTATCGCTGATGCCTTTTGAAGTGCCAAAGTTCTGATATTGATTGCGACAATTTACCAATTTTTCTCAGTGCTTTCCATGTCCTTCAGAGATGGGGCCACCTCCCCAGGCTGTGAGTAGCTCTGGGTCTGCCCCTCCCGCTGGCTGCCCAGCTGACCCTTGAGCAGGGTGCAGGCTGGCCAGGCTCCTCCTGGAGCTTTGGCTCGGTGGTTCCAGCACTGTTTGTTGAAGACACCCTTCTGCTTGGGCCCTTGAGAAGATGCTGGCTGCACATGTGCATCCGGGCTGGCTCCTATGCACAAGACACTGGCAGCTCTGCTTTGTCCGCTCCCATGAGCTTGGGATCAGCTCTGCAGCCCGCACTGGCCACGAGTAGCCACACAGTTCTTCCTGTCCTCTGCACACTGGCTCACCCCAAGTCACAGCCACAGGCCCTGGAGGCGCCTGGTATGCACTGGGCCTGGCAGTGGAGCAGACACCCTGGAAGGTGACAGGCAGGTGTCACAGTGAGGGCTGGGGCCAGAGGCCAGGAGTATGGACTTGACCCTCTGGGCACCAGGAGCAAGCCACGTCTAGATGTCCAGGGAGGAGCAGCACACAGGGAGGCTGTGGGGGAAGGGAGGGTAAGCTGTGTCACCCACCTGACTTCCTCCTCTGGGCGTGTCACCCCTCAGAGCAGGAGGGGGGCAGGCTCTGCAGGACCAAGTGGCCCAGGACTTCAGAGTGGCCACCCCCAGCCCCATTTGGCTTGCAGCCATAGGCTGATGTGGTGGGACACTTCTTCCCACCCTTCTTCCTTGTCCTGAGTGTGGCCCCTCTGGAGAGTTGGCCACGGAGGAGGGCACTCAGAATGACAATGTAAGATGCCACCCAGGGCATGGGCCCTTGGGGACACCGCTGAGGCGACCTTAGGAGGGGTTGGATCTAGTCATGAGTCTGGTGGGGGTGGGGCAGTCCAGGCTGGACACTGTGGGTGGGGACTGGCTGGGAAGGGCAACCCCAGCCTCCATTCAGGACTGATGGGAGGCATGCAGGCAGCATTCAGTCTGGGCAGAATGCGGTTGGGTTGGAGGCCTGCAGAGACACTGAGGGGCAGGGCAAGGGGCAGCTGGGAGCACCTTGGGCCCAGGCCCTTCCTGGGCAATGCCTGTCTGAGCCCAGGAGGAGGGGCTCTGTGTCTTTCCCCGACTGAGCTAGGATCCCTGGGTGCTGGCAAGGTCTGGACCTGCCACACCCAGCCACCACACTCGTCACCTCATCACTCCTGAAGGACCTCTGCCAGAGCAGGAGGTCCTGGGGGGCAGGTGTTGGGTGCTGCTTTAGTGGGTCACAGCCAGCTACTGAGAGGAAGAGCCACCCTCAGGAAAGCTGGGCCCTGCCCCCAGACCACTGGGGACCTGAGCTGAGTCTCCCCAGCACTGGCAGAGGGCAAAGCCAGGCTAGGCACCTTTTGACTCTGAGGAGCAAATGATTCAGGAGGTGAAGTTGAGGGGGATGGGAACACGCTTTGTTTCTTTTTAATTTGATTTTTTTGCCATCCTGGGGGTTAAGCCCAGGGCCTCACATGGGCTGGCCAGGAGCTAGGCAGGTGCTCCATCACTGAGCTACACTCCCAGCACCCCCCACCTTCATTTTTTGGTACCAGGGATTGAAACCAGGGGCATTTAACCATCGAGTCACATCTTCAACCCTTTTTTATATTTTATTAGAGACAGGGTCTTGCTAAGTTGCTTAAGGCCTGGCTAAGTTGCTGAGGCTGGCTTTGAACTCACAGTTCTTCTGCCTCAGTCTCCCAAACTGTTGGGATTACAGGCGTGCACCACTGTGGCTGGCTTGTAGTTCCTTTGTGTGTGTGCAATATTGGATCACATACTTTGCCTGCTTTTCTCTTAGATTGGATATTTTTCTGAATTTATAGGATCTTTAAAATACATACCATACTTACCCGTGACATGAACCACAGTTGTTTCATTTCTGTGTGGTTGAACTTATCAGCAGTGTGCTGGTAGATGTTTAACAACTGGTTCTCTGAGAAGGAAAGGAATGTTGCATGGCGTCCCTCATGGTCTGCTTCAAGCACAGAGTCCCTGAGCCCTGAGTAGGGAGGAGCGGGCCCAACATGCTGGCGTAGGGGTGGGCTCTGCTTAGGAAGGCCAGTCCCACACCAGGCTACTGACTGGCAAACAGGTTCTGCCTGGTTTCTTTCAGGGCCCTGTGGTGACTGTGTTTTCTGTTTAAATCTCGCACCTGCCGCGATTTGTAGCAAGATCTTCCCCCTGCCATTTTTGTTTCAGAATGTGATCAGGTGTTACCTAGGCTTGAACAAGCGTCTTTCCCCATGGTCTGAAGTGCTGCCACTCTTCACAGGTGACACTGGTGTGCCAAGGGTTGGCTTCGGGGCTCTCCGTGGTGCCCTGAGACCTGCTGGTGCAGTTGTGCTCCATGCTCTTCCTTCACTGGTTTGCAGTGTCCTCTGACTCTTCTTTCTATTGATTTTCCTGCCTGTTCTTGTTTATGTTTTCCCAAATGAATCTTACATCCAGCCCGTCTACCATGCCCCATTTCCTCTTAGCACTTCATTGAAATTGCATTACATTCAGACAAATTTAGGAAGAATTGGAGTCTTCCTATAGGGTTACATCTCCCTGTGCAAGAATGGAGTCCTCCTGCTGACTCCAACAGCATTCCATGGAGTCTCCGGGAGTACCTGCAGGTCTTCCTGCACATTTCTCCAACTTCGTCTCTTGCTGCTCCTGTTCTGGAGTCTCTTTCTCATCCTCTTGCCTGATATGTCTGTGTTCAGAGGCTCCTGGTTGTTGGCACATGCCCAGCCAGAGAGCTTCTGCTGCCACTCAACCCAGTAGGATACTGGCTTTTGGACATGAATGTGCCTTATTGTTTGAGGGACCACAATGCTGCAGCAGCTATCAACTGCCATGTAACAAGCCACCCAACAGCTAGTGCTTAAGACCGCAATAGACATTTATGATCTTGCTGCAGGGAGGGACAAGATGTGCTTCTGGCCTGGCGTCTACTGAGGCTGTAGCCAGGCTGTTGGCTAGGGCTCATCTAGGGCTGGAGGTTGGCAGGAGCCTTTCTTCCTGACATGACTCCCCTCTGGGGAGGAGTGGTCCTGGGGTGTCTCCCAACATGTGTGGTCTGAGAGAGCAGGGAAGAAGCCGGGAGTCTTATGACTCCCAGTCAGTTCTGCCCCAGGCTCCCTGGTTGCTCAGGTCAGCTTTGCAGGGAGCGAGGTCAGGATCCTGGGCCCCAGTTTCCTGGCACAGCTGGGGATCAGCTGGCTGTGCAGTCTTTGGGGTGACTGCTGTGCTCAGCTGATGGTGGCCGTTCTCCACGAGGCCAGGAGGTCAGGCACAGCTCAAGAGAAGTTGTATAATCTAGCTTCCTGGCATAGTCTGGACATACTCATTTGTTTTAGAGGGTTGGATGCAGGCACTAGAGCCTCCAGTGAAGGATGGTTCCTTTTAGGAAAGGATCCCTCCCTTGTGCAGAACTCTCAGCCCATTCTCCCTCCCCAGTACTACTCCCTGGGTCTCCACCTAGCCAGAGTGCACTTGTGCAGGCTCTGGGGTCTGCAGGAAAGGGCTCCTCACCTCCACTAGCAGTATCCTTTGACCCCCAAATGGGCATGGCACTGTTAGCCATCTAGCCGGGGTTGAAACTCCCTCAGCACCCAAGGCCACCCAGAAATCTGTGTGAGGCTGGGGGTGTGAGAAGGGCTGATGTGAATCCCCAGCAGGGCTGACTCCGGTACCCCAGGACTCCTTGCTCTCACCCGCAGTCCAGGGAGCTCCACCAAGGCTGGGAGGGGAGGTGTCACTCAAGGGCGGGGCGGGGGCGGGGCGGGGGGTCAGTGAGGTAATTTCCGTGATCAGGCGTCTGAGGTTTGAGTCGCCCAGGGGCAGAAACGAAAGTGATCCCTGCTGGAGGTTGGTGCTGGTGAGTGCAGGGTGAACCTCTGGTGGTAGCTGGAGGTGGGAGGGCCTGGCTGGGGAGAGGAGGGCCGCCTGTGGATCAGGGGAGTGGGCCAGCTGCCTGGAAGGCCCCCACCCCGCCCAGACCCCACCCACAGCAGCACAACCAGGCTCCTCTTGCATCTTCTGCTGGATCCCACCCCTGATTTGGGGGTGTTGGCTCAGTTGCACTCAGAAGTTTCCACTTGGGTGAGGGGTTTCTCAGACCCTGGGTGGCCATCACAGTCATTTTCTTTTAAAAACATCATCTTTATGTTCCCCCAAAGTCTCCTGGCCAGCAGAGTCTGCAGAGAACTGGGGTGGCCCCCAGCTAGAACTCTGGGCCATGGGTAGCCCCAGCTCCTGGCCTCCCTGCAGGAACCTGGGGAGGGCTGGACCTCTGCAGGACTGTGCCCTCCCCATCCTGGGTCCACCCTGCCAAGTCCAGGGGTGCAGTCACCCTCAGAGCCACTGTGGACTCTTGGACGGTAGCCTGGAAGACAGATCTCATGGGGCCCAGGGGTGCCACGTGGCCAGGAGGCACCCTCCAGGGCTCTCCTGCCTCTCACCAGCTGCCACTTCTGCTTCTCCTGAGCAAGCTGGAGACCCTTTAGGTGGGAGGGATTTGGAGGGTCAGTCCAGTGGCCTTAGCTCCCCACTGGTCAAGGCCACTGCCAACCATTCTCTCCATGTGTTGGGTTAGTCAGGATTCTTCTCCCTTGGCTTGGGGAGTGTGTGGATGACCCTCTGAACCTCTGCCTGACCTGAGCCTCCTGTCCTAGTGGGCCAGGGAGTCTTGAATGCTGCCCTGAAGAGCTTGGTCAGCTTCAGACATGGCATCCCAGGAGCGTGGTCTGTTGCCTGCCAGCCCTCTGGGCACCAAGGGGCCATCTCTGGCCAAGCTCTATGCCCAAGTGGACCTCTATCTGGGTTGCCCTCGCTGTGCCCAGCGCCTCAACGAGAGCATGTTCGTCCTGCGGAAGGTGGAGCATGACTGCCCACGGGAGATTCTGCTGGCTCGCTGCAAGTGCCCTGACAAGAGCAAGGTCTGGCGCAGGGTGGGCCGCAGACCTGTCTTCCCCAGGCCTTTGCGCTACGAAGTCTGTCGCTACTACAGCCCGGGGCTGGGCTGCCGGCGCCACCGGAACCAGTGCACCTTCGCCCGTAGCCAGGAGGAGGCACTGGTCTGGACCTTTGAACGCAAGCACAACCTGCCCCGTCTGTGGCTGAAGGCTGCCTTGGGGGGCAGGAGGGCCCAGGGCGGGTCACCTGGGGCGGCCAACATCATCCATGCAGAGTTCGGAGGCCACTTCCAACTGCTCTGTGCCCACTGCTTCAGGCGCCGCCCCCCACACCTCAGCCCAGTGGACCCCCAGGGGCAGTGCCCCTCGCACGGAACCTGCCCCTCGATCCTGACCCATGTCAGCACCGAGGGCCGCAAGCAGCAGTTTGTGGAGGTGCGGCCACAGCCCCAGAATCGCCATCTGCTGAACTACTGCATGTTCGTGGGGCGTGGGGAGCCATGCCACCACGGCGCTGCCCGCTGCCAGTATGCACACAGCGCTGTGGAGATGGCCGTGTGGAAGGCCGAGCGGCTGGATGGGCTTCAGCGGGGGGACCTGCTCACACACTCTGTCCCTGGGGAGGTGCAGTGTGCAGCTCCCCAGGACCAGGCCCCCGGGGTCCAGCTGTACTGCCACACCTGCCTGGTCACCTGCTGCTCTCAGGAAACCTTTGAGAATCACTGCTCCTCCCTGGAGCATGCACAGCTGGTGGCCTTGGACCAGACTGTGCCCTGGGAGTACCGCAGCCCACCCATAGGGCTCTCTACGTTTGAGCTGTGCCCAAGGTAAGGACACTTGGGTGGGAGCCTAGGGTTGGGGACCACCCCCCCTCAGCCAGCACCAGGAAATTCAAGACTCATGGTCCTGGGGGCTCTGCACCTGCCTCATCCTCTCCTGGTGGGCCAACACCACCTGGTCTCTGAGGACCTGGGTAAAGAAAGTCCCTTGCTGGGAGCTGCTTGACAGGTCTTGTCTGGGAGTAGATTGCAGGTGAGGTCCTTGAATGCCCCTGGCCTGCGATCCATCCTGCTTCCCATACAGGCTACGGTTGGCACAGGGGACCTAGCCTTTTAGCTCACCCTGTGGCTGCACCTTCATGTACCCCAGACCTGACCTCTGTGAGTATGGGGACATCTGCACCAAGGCACACTCGGCCCAGGAACTACAGGAGTGGGTCCAGAGGGCACAGGCCACGCGGCTGCGGGAGCAGGCAGCCTGGCAGGATGGGCTGGTGCCCTACCGGGCGCGGCTACTGGCCGAGTACAAGCACAGCAGCAGTGAGCTCCTGGTGGTAAGTGGGGGCTGTGCCAGGAGGGAGGGGGAGGGTCCCTGCTGGTCTGCTAAAGGCCAGGCCTCCCCTACAGCTGGCTGAGACTATCCCTGGAGTGTCTATCATCTGCCACCAGCCCCTGGTGCATCAGGCCCAGGAGAAGAAGACCCGGCACAGCTGGATATTCACTGTCTGCTCTGAGGTGAGGGCTAGGACAGCTCCGAGGCCTCAGGTCTTGTGGACCAGCCCAGTACTGGGTGGAGTGCACCCCAGGGGCGCGAGTGCCAGAGGTGGTTAGATGTCAGAAACCTGGGATCTGGACCTGGGCAGGTTCCTTAGTTCTCTGCCTCAGTTTTCTTCCTGTAGACCTATCTCAAGAGCCCCCCACACTGAGGGTCCCTCTACAGAGTGTACGGGTTAGCAGTGTCTGGTGCCAGAGAGAGAGTGGGCCCAGGCCGCCCGGGCTGCTGATCCTGCCTATGCTCACATCCACAGGGCTTAAGGCATGTCCCGTGACCCCCATCATGCAGAGCAGACCAGGGAGGTTGAGCAGGCACGGGTCCCACACCCAGAAAGTGGCTGGAACTGCCTCTCAGGAGGGCAGGAGACTCTGGGATGACGCCCAGAGGGTTGGGACAGGGCCTGGGGGTCCTGGGGGCCCACCTCACGTCCAGTCTCTTCTCCCAGGACCCCCTGCTCCATGTGGCCCTTCTCAAGCAGGAGCCCGGAGCAGACTTCTCATTGGTGGCCCCTTGCCTCCCACGGGGCCAGCTCTATGCACAGGGACAGCGCTTCTGTGTGCCTGACGCCCCAACTGAATTCCGGGTGGAGGTGCATGTGCAGACCGCCTGCTTTGGTACCTTTGAGCAGTGGGTGGTCTTTGACTTTGGCCGCCGGCCGGTTCTGCTTCGGAAGCTGGGCCTGCACCTGGGCCAAGCGCATTGCCTAGGACGCTGCAGGTGGCCAGCACCTACCTGCCCTGAGGAGCTGGACCACTGGCACACGGGCAACCGCCACGTGGTTCCTTGTGTGCAGCGCACAGCTGAGCAGGCAGCCCTGATGGCCAAGTACAAGGTGCCCGCCCTGGCCCTGGAGTTCAGTCGCAGCAGCCTGGCCTTGGCCCCCATCTCTCCCACCAACTATCGACAGCAGATGCACAATTTCCTCTACGAGGAGGAGGCTGCTCAGCAGCGGCTGGTGGCCAGGTGAGGCCAGCAGCGGGCAGGCGGGTAGCCGGGAATCTGATTGTGCAGTGTAGCCTGGGATCTGACCACTAGGTGCTCCCCCCAGGCTGACCATGCGGGTCAAGGTGTCCCTGAAGGCAGCTCTGCAGACACCGGCATTGGGCATGCTCTTCGCACCGCAGGGAACCCTCTACGCCGAGGTCCCTGTCCCCTCCTCTCTGATGCCGGATACGGACCAGGGCTTCCTGCTAGGCCGGGCAGTGAGCACAGCTCTCGTGGCCCCTGTGCCTCCACCTAACGACACAGTGTATGAGGTGTGGCTGGAGACACGGGCCAGCTCAGAGCAGGCTCTGTGGCTGCTGCTGCCAGCACACTGCTGTGTGGCCCTGGGACTGCAGCCCGAGGCCAGCCCCCTCTTAGAAGTGCAGTTCCAGGTCAATCCGATGCCCTTCCGCCTCTGGCACCAAGCAGTGGATAAGCTGCCCGAGGAGCACCTAGTGGTGCCCGACCTGCCCAACTGTACCATGCCTCATCCCTGGCCCGTTCCGTCCTCACTGCGTGGCAACCGCAAACAGAAGATGGCTGTGGGGCTCATTGCAGGCAGGAGCCCCAGGGGCATGAGGCCTGTCCCCCCGCTGCTCATCTATGGTCCCTTTGGCACTGGCAAAACCTACACCCTGGCCATGGCCTCTCTGGAGGTGGCTCGGCAGCCCCATACCAAAGTACTCATCTGCACACATACCAACAGGTGAGCCCAGCCCTCTGTGGGGACCCTCCTGAGGGCCAGGTGCCCTGGGGTCATGGGTCTATTGCTGGGTAAGGGGCTGGGGCGCCTCCCAGAGACCTTGGACCTCAGAGGGGGAGGGGGGGCGGTGGCTGCTTCACCAGCCTTGATTGTTTTCTGTAGAAACAGAATTCACAACAGGGATGTTCCCCTTTGGTTGATCTGGTTTTCTTGGTTCCCTAACACCATGCACTGGCAGGTGCCGGGTCCTCCTCAGCCCAGCATGGGGAGGGAGGATGCACAGGACAGGGCCACATGCCCCGGGAAATCTTCCGGGCTTGGTGTGGAGATTGCCAGGTCTTGGCATGCCTGAGGGGCTGGTGGGGCCATGTGTATCTCACCTGCAAGGGTCTGACAGCCCTTCCCTGACCTTTTGACCCTTGGACTCTGCCCCTGAGAGTTGGGGTGCCAGTTCTTGCTGCCCACTGCTGACAGAGCCCAGCTATGCCCAGGGTCAGGTCAGCCTCTGGTCACCCTGGGCTGCTGTGGGCCATGGCCAGCTCCTTCACCTTCCTCCCTGCCTTGCCCTAAACAACCCCTCTCCTCCGAGCCCTCCCTGACCCAGAAGCTTCTACTCCTGAGTCCTCTCCTCTGGACTCTGACCTTGCGCGTTCTCGTCGTGTGTCTTTGGCCTCTGGGTGCTAGCATGCCTGGCAGGGCCCTCTCCACCTCCTCAAGGTACACGGGGCGTCTTAGCCACAGTGTGAGCAGCCACACGCCTTGTGCCTCCCAGTGCTGCAGACATCTACGTCCGGGAGTACTTCCATGCCCACGTCAAAGGTGGCCACCCTGAGGCAGCTCCGCTCCGGGTGATGTACACAGACCGCCCGCCCAGCCAGACGGACCCAACTACGCTGCGGTACTGCTGCCTGACAGAGGACGGACAGGCCTTCCGCCCGCCCACCAGGGAAGAGCTGGCGCACCACCATCTGGTGGTCACCACCACCTCCCAGGCCCGGGAGCTGCAGGTGCCGGCCGGCTTCTTCTCCCACATCCTCATCGACGAGGCTGCCCAGATGCTGGAGTGTGAGGCCCTCACCCCGCTGGCCTATGCCTTGCCGCGTACCCGTGTGGTGCTGGCGGGGGACCACATGCAGGTCACGCCCAGGCTCTGCAGCGTGCCCAGGCCCAAGGCAGCTAGGCACACTCTGCTCTACCGCCTCTTCCTGCACTACCAGCAGGAGGCCCACAGGGTTGCCCGGCAGAGCCGCCTCATTCTCCACGAGAACTACCGCTGCACCGCGGCCATCGTCAGCTTTGTCTCACGTCACTTCTACATGGCCAAGGGCAACCCCATCCAGGCCAGCGGCAAGGTCCCTCGCCACCCCCAGCACTACCCGCTCACGTTCTGCCACGTGGCAGGTAGCCCTGAGCGGGACCTGTCCATGACATCCTGGGTCAACGCAGCAGAGGTAGCTCAGGTGGTGGAGAAAGTGCAGGAGGTCTACAACACCTGGCCGCGCTGCTGGGGAGGCCGGGAGCAGAGACACATCTGTGCTGTCTCCCAGGGTGCCCAGGTAAGCCTGGCTGCTGGCTGCCGTGGCAGCTCACCACCTGCAAGGACTCTGAGTTCCAGGATGGGTGCTGCTTGGCAACTGAGGGTGCCTGGGCCTCTGGAGGCCCCCCTTGTAGGGCACAGACCCCTCACGCGCTGGCCTGTGTTGCCTCTAGGTCAGTGCCCTGAGGCAGGAGCTGAGGAGGAGGAGCCTGGGCGAGGTGTCTGTGGGCAGCTTTGAGACCCTGCCAGGTGGGTGGTCAGTGGCACGGACAAGGGGCACCTGACCATGAGGCAATTTCTGGCCAGCTCCTCAGTCTTGCTCCAGTGGGGGGTGCAGCTGAGGACAGAGGTCTATCCACTGTCCTGCCTAGCAGCCCTACCCCCAACGTGTCTCCCTGCAGGGCGGGAGTTCCGGGTGGTGGTACTGAGCACCGTGCACAACTGCCTCAGTCTGCTCAGTCCCGGGGCACCAACCTCAGAGTTCTTCACCGAGGCCCGTGTGCTGAACACCATCATGACCCGCGCCCAGTCACAGCTGGTCGCCGTGGGTGATGCAGTGGCCCTCTGTTCCTTTGGAGCCTGCAGCAAGCTCTGGAGGAGCTTCATCCGCGAGTGTGTGGAGCACCGTAGCGTCTGCCCTGAGAGCCTGTCATTGGAGCAGATCGAGCAGAGTGTGGCCCAGAGGCGAAGCTGGACCCCTGTGGCCCCCAGAGCAGAGGTAGCTGGAGCAGCAGTGGCCAGGGACACTGTTGCAGAAGAGGCAGCTGGAGGCCCAGCCTCAGAGCACGTGGCTGTGGCAAGGGTCCTATCTGAGCCCATGACTGAGGGGAGCAAGGTCACAGTGAAGGCAGAGGCAGGGGACGTGGCCCCTGGGGAGGCAGCGGCAGGGGCCACCCTGGAAGGCAGTGTGCCTGCAGACACTGAGGACTGGGAGTCCGACCTCTGGCCCTCCCATGGGGAGCTCGACGCCGAGGACGCCATCCTGCAGGAGCTCCTGGATGAGAGCCGGCAGGTGACAGTGACCGTGGGGGAGGATGGGCTGCTGAGCACCGTAGCCAGACCCGAGTCCCCACAGCAGGCCCATCAGTACACCAGCCTGCCCTCAGCCACTCTGTGGAAGCTGCTGCACTCAGAGCCCAAGCTGTACCACCGCTGCACCTTCCTGAAGGAGACCTTTGAGCGGGCGTCGGCCATCCCACTAGGCGATGTGGCCTCTGACCCCATCCAGATCAGGGGCCGCCTGAACTGCGGGATGGCCTTCACAGGGGACGAGGTGCTGGTGCAGGTCCTGGACTGGGTGGCTGGTGACAGGAGCATGGCAGGACGGCCACAGGGCTGCGTGGTGGGGGTGCTAAAGAGGAGGAAACGTGAGCTGGCCTTTGTGTGCCAGATGGACAAGTGGGACCCCCGCATCATGATCCCTGTGGACAGCTCTGTGACCAAAATCTTTGTGGCTGAACTGAAGGACCCACTGCACATCCCCATTCACCGCCTCTTCCAGGGCCGGGTGCAGCGTGTGGGGCACAGGACCCTCTCAGCCGAGGCCCGGCACACCCAGCTCTTCTGGGTCCGCATCGTCCTGTGGCGTGAGCGTTTCTACTACCCATTGGGCATAATCCTGGAGGTGTTGCCCGAAGCCACCACCTGGGAGAAGGGCCTCCGCATCCTGGACCTGGAACATGGCCTCAGGACCCCTGCGCCCAACCCAGTCTCCATCTCCAGGGTGTTGCAGAGATTCCAGGTGGAGCTCGGCTCAGGTGCTGGTGACCGAGAAGACTGTCGCAGCCTCCTGACCTTCACTGTGGACCCCCAGGGTGCCTGTCACCTAGATGATGCCCTCAGTGTCCGGGACCTGGGCCCCATGTGTGAGGTAGCTGTGCACATCACTGACGTGGCCAGCCTCGTGCCCAGGGATGGGCCGCTGGACATGGAGGCCCGTCGGCAGGGCATTGCCTTCTATGCTCCGAACAGGGAACCCGTGCTCATGCTGCCAGCCAGAGTCTGCCAGGATGTGCTCAGCCTCCTGCCAGGCCGGGACTGCCTGGCTGTCTCCCTCTTCCTCACCATGGAGAAGGGCAGCGGCCAGCTCCAGAGCCTGCGCTTTGCCCCCTCTGTGATCTGCTCTGACCGCCAGCTGTCCTATGAGGAGGCTGAAGCAATGATCAAGGGACACCCAGGTGCTGGCCTGCAGCTGCCGACCGACCTGGGTTCCATGGAGGCCTGTGTCGTAGCCGCCTGCTACTTCTCCAGGGTGCTGCGTCGGCACCGCCTGCAGACGGCCTGTGACTACGAACCCCCGGCGGAGGACAGTGAGCTGGGCTTCCGTGCAGCTCACATCATGGTCAAAGAGTACATGATCCAGTTTAACAGACTGGCGGCTCAGTTCCTGGTGCAGAGTGAGCACACAAGGACAGTCACGCCCCTGAGGTGGCAGCCCACACCCAGCAGCCACCAGCTCCAAGCTGTGTGTGAGCGGTACGCAGAGTTGGTGGCCCTTTCACTGCACCTTCAACACCACCTGCACAGCCACAGCACCCCAGGCACGCAGCTGCATGTCCTGGACTCCCTCTGGAAGCACGTCCAGCTTGCTGCCTGTGCCCAGGACTACAGCCGGATGGTGGACCTCATTGCTGCAGACGACATGCACCCCTCCCTGGCTCCTGTGGTCCTTGCCTTCCGAAAGACCCTGGATCGCTCAGTGTTTGGACGCTCCAGCGAGGGTGAGCAGCAGCTGGCCAGCCACTACTCGCTGCAAGTGGACTGGTACACGTGGGCCACATCGCCCATCCGCAGGTACCTGGACTTGGTGGTGCAAAGGCTGCTGCTGCTGGCACTGGGCCATGGGGGCCCTGAATACTCTACCAGGGACATTGATGAGCTCTGCCAGGACTTTGGCCGCCAGCATGCATGTGCCCAGAGCTATCAGCGGCGAGCCCGAATCCTGCACCTGGCCACCCAACTCAAGGCCCTGCCCCAAAATAAGCTGGGCTTTGTGGTCGACGTGGAGATGAGCACCCGCTGCTTCAAGCTCCTTTTCCCAGCCAACCGAGAGTCACTGCCCGATCCCTGTCCTGTCCACTACAGCTCCCTGCAGTTGGCTGACCATCCCCGCCGCCTGGAGAGCCGGCCGGGCCTGCAGCTGCTATGGCGCCGCCGCATCTACTCGGTGCAGAAGTCCCGGCCGCCCTCCCCACTGCCCGGCACCCTGAAGGACCCAGACACCGTGGCGGTGGGTGCAGCCCTGTGGAAGCGGCTACTGGGGCTGGTGGAGGAGCGGCGCTGGCCAGAAGCAGCTGCCCTCATCCAGGAGCAGGGCAGGAAGGAGTCCCCAGGGCGGGAGCCAGTGCAGGTACGCCAGAGCCCCTGTGGCCACTTTGTGGAGGTAGTCCGGGAGCTGGGCAGCGGGGACACCCTGCAGGTCCAGCTCAGCACCAGCCTGCAGCGTGGCTTCCTGGCACCAACCCTGCAGCTATGGACTGTGGTGCCTGGCTTTAGCCTCTGCCTGGAGCACGTGGTGCGGCCTGGCAACTGCTTCTCAGGGCATGCACTGCAGGCCTCTCGCGACTGGTACCAGGACGAGGAGGAGTACTCCCACGTGTGGGAGCCACTCTGCAGCCTGGAGTCGGCCACTAATGCTATCGCAGAGAACAGCTCCATCACGCTGCAGCATGTGCAAATCTCCTGGGATGAGGAGCGCACGCCCCAGGGGCAACTGCAAGGCACCTTCCTCCTGGACACTGCCTTCCTCTGGGAGAAGTGCATCCATGTCAACTTTAGCCACTGCTACCTCTGCATCCGGCTGGAGGGGCTGCAGGCCCCTCCTGTGAGGGCCAGCAGCCTCGGGCCCCTCCTGAGCATCGACCCTCATGGGTATGCCTGGGTGGCCCATGGGCTGACTGAGGACTTGGACCAGGAGGGTCAGGAAGACCGGCAGGAGGCCCTTAGGCGGGTACACTTCTTCATCCACCACATGGCCACGGAGAAGGTTCCAGAAGAGGTGCTGAGGCCTGGTACCCAATTCACTGTGGAGGTGCTGCCTAAGCAGCTTCCTGACCTGTGAGTGCCAGGGCAAGGTGTGAAGGTGGGTAAGGTCTCCTCCTGGGTGGGGTTCCTCACTTTCCTGTGTTACTCTTCACTCCCAGCCGCAAGGAGGAAGCTGTGCGTGGGCTGAAGAAGGCATCCCCCGTGGTGGTCAGCATTGCCTTGGGCCAGCCCATACCCCAGCCCCACCACAGCTCACCCTCCTGCTCCCTCCCTACCCTGCATGGGTGCCCAGGGAGGCCTGGTCCCCAACTCCCAGTGGCTGCCAACAGGCTCCTAGAGCAAAGGGCCTATGACATCCCTGGAGGTCACCACACGTTGAATCCTAGCCAGAATGAGGCCATCAGGAAGGCTCTGGAGAAGCCCTTCACAGTCATCCAGGGCCCACCAGGTGGGCCCACATGCCGGGGAGCATGGGCGACCCTGGGCAGGCGGGGCCATGGTCCACAGGGGTCCTGGGAAGCAGGGTGGGCTCTGCTCACCCTGTGCTCTGATCAAAGGTACAGGGAAGACCGTGGTGGGCCTCCACATCATATTCTGGCTATGCCAATCACACCAGGAGCAAGAGTCCACCAGAAGCCACCCTGGTAGAGCGGGGCAGCCGGGTGGCCCACACATCTTGTACTGTGGCCCTTCCAACAAGTCAGTGGACGTAATGGCAGGTGTGCTGGGGATGGTGCATGGGGTGGCCAGGGGCTGCCTGCACTGGAGGGACAGCCTGAGCTCATACCCCACCTTCCCCCAGGACTGCTCCTGAGCAGGCAGGCAGAGCTACGACCCCTGCGAGTGTACAGCGAGCAGTCTGAGGCCACCGAGTTCCCAATACCAGGTGTGGGCAGCAGGGGCCGGCTCAGCAAGACCCCCCAGGAGGGGAGGCCTGACCAGACCCTCAGGTGTGACCTGTCTGTCCCTCTGTGCTTGGGTGGAGGCTGGGCCTGAGCTGTCTGGATGACCCTACTTTGGACTGGGGTTCATTGAGGCTCTGCCCTGCAGGAGCATCACTCTGCACCACCGGATCCGACAGGCCTCCAACCCGTATGCACCAGAGGTCAGGGCGTTTGACACCCGGCTGCAGAGAGAGGAAGTCTTTTCTAGGGAGGACCTCACCTTGTAAGTGGTGGGCTGGGAGGCAAGCCACCTGCCGGGGTATCAGGATGACAGGCCACGTCCCACACAGGTACAGGAGCATCCTGGGGAAGGCGCGGAAGTTCGAGCTAGACCGGCACTCCGTCATCCTGTGCACGTGCTCCTGCGCAGCCTCAGCCAGCCTCCAAAAGCTGGACATCCGACAGATCCTCGTGGATGAGGCGGGCATGGCCACTGAGCCCGAAACCCTCATCCCCTTGGTTCGCTTCTCCAAAGCTGAGAAGGTAGAGACGGTCAGCGGGGAGCTAGTGCCCTGGGCTGGAGGCCGAGGTGGGAAGGAGAGCACTGAGCAGGATCTGGGATGGCCGATAGGCTGGGGCATCTCTGGACCAGGTCAGACCATGCCCCTTGTGCCTCCAGGTGGTCCTGCTCGGGGACCACAAGCAGCTGCGACCTGTGGTCAAGGACAAGCAACTGCAAAACCTGGGGATGGACCGGTCTCTCTTTGAGCGGTATCACAGGGACACATCCCTCCTGGACACACAGTACCGCATGCACGAGGACATCTGTACCTTCCCCTCCATGGAGTTCTATGGGAGGAAGCTGAAGACCTGGCAGGGCCTGAAGAGACCAGCCAGTGTCCTGGGTCATGTGAACAAGGAGAGCTGCTCTGTCATTTTTGGCCACGTGCAGGGCCAGGAGCAGAGCCTGCTGGTGTCCACAGATGAAGGGAGTGAGAACTCCAAGGCCAACCTAGAAGAGGTGGCCGAGGTGGTAAGTGTCAGAGTCCCTCCCTGGTGCCCCCATGGGTCAGGTCTGGGAGGGCTTCCTGGAGGAGGAGGAAGAATGAGGGAGGATTTCGTGGAGAAGGAGTTGGGGTCAAGAAGGACTTACTGGAGGGGGAGGAGGAGGAGGTGTCAAGGAGGACTTCTTGGAAAAGGGGGAAGAGTTGGAGTCAGGAAGGACTTCCTAGACAAGGAGGAGGAGGTGTCAAGGAGGACTTCTTGGAAAAGGGGGAAGAGTTGGAGTCAGGAAGGACTTCCTAGACAAGGAGGAGGAGGGGTCAAGGAGGACTTCTTGGAAAAGGGGGAAGAGTTGGAGTCAGGAAGGACTTCCTAGACAAGGAGGAGGAGGTGTCAAGGAGGACTTCTTGGAAAAGGGGGAAGAGCTGGAGTCAGGAAGGACTTCCTAGACAAGGAGGAGGAGGGGTCAGAGAGGCCTTCAGGGAAGAAGAGTGGCCGAGGGAACGAGGGAGGCTCCTGTGCCCAGTTCAGCTCCACCCACCTCCATCTCCCCTCAGGTTCGGATCACCAGACAGCTGACCCGAACAGTGGACTCCCAGGACATTGCCGTCCTCACACCTTACAATGCACAGGTTGCAGCCATCAGCAAGGGCCTTGAGCGGGAGGGCATCACTGGAGTGACCGTGTCCTCCATCACCAAGAGCCAGGGTGAGGTTGGATTTGGGGGAACCCACACCTGGGGGTCAGGGTGCAGTGGGTGTGGGGAGCTGTTACAAGCTCACCTCCCACCCCAGGGAGTGAGTGGCGCTATGTGCTGGTGAGCACTGTCCGCACGTGCCCCGAGAGTGACATGGACCAGCGACCGACCAAGAGCTGGCTCAAAAAGTTTCTGGGCTTCGTGGTGGACCCCAACCAAGTGAACGTGGCCATCACCCGGGCCCAGGAGGGGCTCTGCCTGATTGGTGAGGGTGTGGGGACCTGGGGGGCGCTGGGGGACTGCTCCCTGTGGGCCACTCAGATGGACTGTAGCCGTTCTCCTCTGCCCACAGGAGACCATGTCCTGCTGCGCTGCTGCCCTCTCTGGCGCCGTCTTCTGGACTTCTGTGCAGCCGAACAGAGCCTCGTGCCTGCCAGCCAGGTGCAGGTCCAGAGGAGGCAGTAGTGTCTTTCTGAAGAGTCCCTCTCTGCCCAGCCTGGGAGGTTGGTGGAGGCACACCCCGCGCCCTCTTCCGCTGTGGCTGGGGCCCAGGGCAGGTGGCTGTGTCAACCTGCCACTCCAGCTGCTGGGCCGGTCCAGGTTGCTGGCAGCAGCTGGGTGTTGACCTCTCCTTGGGATGGGAAGCAGCCAGGGGTGATCTTCCCATTTGTACCTGAACTTGGAAGGAGCGAGTGGGGCCAGAGTGGGCCCGTTCACTCTCGGCTGTGCTGCTTTTCTGGGATGGGATGTTTGGTGGAGGAAAGCCTCTTGGCAGCTGGCAGCTGTGGCTAGGCTCCTGGATCACAGGAGACACCCCCACTGTTACTGGGAAGTCTCAGGCAGGAAGGAGACCTTCTTGGAGGCTGCTTTTTGACCTTCAGACCCATCTGTGATTGCACTGGCATGGCATTGCCTTATTTTCTAGTTTTGAATGAATCAAAGCCAGCGTCTTCTGCCGGGACCTCATGCAGGGCAGGGACCCCCCTTGGAGGGAGGCTCTTTCTGTGCCCTCACTGCCGCTATCCTGCACACATCTGCCTGTCAGGGGAGGGCAGTCAAGCCAGACGTGCATGTCAGACTGGCACGCAACACTCCTATGGGCAGGTGGGCCGGGGCCAGGAGCAAGCTGCCCCAGACCCTCTGGGCTGTGCTTACCCCAAGCCATATTTGCCCAGGTCCAGGGCCCCCAGGACAACCTGCCTGGGAGCACCTTCTCTGTAGGGTGTGTGGGCGCAGTCTGCCTGCTCAACCTTGCTGCCGCCCACCCGGACACCCGGTGCACCCCGTGTCTCCTGAGTCTTGAGGTTCTGCCAGCAAGAGTAAGCTGTCCAGCCAGAGGCATGGCCTCCCTTGGCCTCTGCAGAGCCTTCTGCAGGAGGAGTGCCTGTCTGAAACTGGTCTTCTACAAATCAAGTTTCTGTATTCCAATTTTTAATCTTTTCTCAGATTCCACCCCATATGATTAAATATTGATGTTATTACAAAGACCACTCTGAAAGTCTTTCTCACTTCTGGGTGCTCTGAAGTCAGGCAGGGGCAAAAAAGCATTGCCCTTCATCTTCCTTAGGAGGTGGCTGTGGAGGCCACCACGGGCTCACTGTGGACAGATACTGGACCTGGGAGCATGTGGAGAGGGATGGCAATGCCCAGCTTTATGGCCAAGGGTACCAGCTGTACTGCCTGAGGGTTGTCTGTGTAGGGATAGCAGTGCGGTGGGGGCGCTTGGCAAGGATGGGCCCCTGCTGGGGAGCTGTGTCCAGAGCTATGTGGCCAGTTGCACACTCAGTCCCCAGACTGGGTGGGCCCAAAGGTAGCCCATGGAGCCAGGGGCCAGGTCCCTGCAGCTGTGGCCTCCATAGCACCCTGCCTGTCTGAAGTTGTTCCTCAGGTCAGGGGCACCCCCAGGCCGACTTGGGACTTGGGCTGTGTCACCATCCTGCTTGTGGCTGGGTCTCCCTGGCCCCCCCATGCTCATTATACACTGCTTTCCCTTGGCAGCACAGAGATCAGATGGGTGGGATATGGCAGAGACAGACTAGGGAAAATAGGTCCCCAGGGCCTGTGTGTCCCTGGAGGGGGGTACGGTGGGAGGTGCTGTTTAGAGAACATTTCTAGGGCTGTTATAAAAGAATTGCAGAAGCTGGATGCCACAGTCAGGTCTGTAATCCCAGCAACTCAGGAGGCTGAGGCAGGAGGAGCACAAGTTTGAGGCCAGTCTGTAACTTAGTGAGGCCCTCAGCAACTTAGCAAGACCCTGATCAAACTAAAACATAAGAAGGGCTGAGGATGTGGCTCAATGGTTAAGTGCCTCTGGGTTCAACCCCTAGTACAAAAAAATAAGAATAGTGTTGCAGTGTTTTGGAGTATCTCCTGAGAGATACTTGGCAGGTGCCCCCAGGCAAGGACAATGGGACCTCACCAGCCATGAGTTGGGGCTTCCCAGAGGAAGGGGTCTTGAAGGCCAGGGGAAACCAGGGCTGGATCAGTGCCAAGCAACATGGGTAAGTTGATGATGTTGGAGAGAGAAAAGGGCTCAGCTCCTGCCAGGTGCAAAGGCAGGAAGCCCCATGGAGCTGCAGCCAGCCTGGCGGAGGGAGCACCCCAGGCAGGTGTGCCCTGGGGCAGGACCCACTCAGGGTGGCTCCACTTCTGGGCTGCTGCCTCTGGACCTGCTGAGGGCACAAGGCTGGGCCAGGGTGGGGGACCAGAGGTGCCAGGACCTGGGCAGCCCCCCAGTGGGCATGTCAGGCCACTGGACCCATGGACACTTCCCTTGGCCAGCCCCCATTTCAGGCCTCCCCTCTCCAGTGGTGTGATGCAGCACAAACACTAGTCCTTACACCACACCAAGCACAGGAGCAGCTGTGTGCTGACCCTGGACCCTGGGATGTCCAGAGGCAAGTCCCCAAAGCCACACAATGCCACAGAGTGACAGGCCTGGAGGGCTCAGCTCACTGGAACCATGGGAGAGGCCTGGGAAGGGATCTGGGGTGCTGAGGCCCTTCTGACCCAGCTGGGGACTTCCTATCCTTTGCAGCAAACCACCCCATTGCCCATGGCAAAAGGGGTCCCTGTCCTTGACCACCCTGCCCCTGTCAGACCTGTGAGCACGTGTGTGGTGAGCACATGAGTGTGGTGGGTGGGAAGCTGGACATATCTGGGCTGGTGTGGCTCTGGGCTCCTTCCCTGCCAGTCCTCCCCTGCCTCATCTGGGTGCAAGGTGCACCCTGTGGTTTTGGAGGTGACCACGCTTGCATCCATATCTCCTGAGTCAAGTGGGATGTGTTTGGGACCATCTTCTGGCTGCACCAGGATCACATGACCAGGTTGGAGGACACTGACCATTGAGGCTCCTCAGGTAACATAAGGAGTCTGGTCACCTGCATAAGGATAGACCACCAGCAGCTGGCAAGGAAGGTTGATGGGCTGAGGGATGGCCACCCCACAGGAGCTATGGCACTGGCTAGCATTTTGGGGAGGCTCCTGGTCAGGGTCTCTTGCCAGGTCCCTCATCCATGTTGGGATGGGGTTGTCGACGAACTTCAGCTTTTCTTGGGGAGAATGTAAGACATTTATCTTTTATTTTAAAAATAAAATGTCCTCTTGGTCTCGGTCACCCTGGCTCCAAGGAAGCTGGTAACACTAGCACCAGGGCTGTGACCACCCCCAGTGGTGTGCAGACAGGACCCCAGGGTGTCACCTCTCAAACAGCCCCAGCCTGGCAGGCAGGTGAGAAAGCAGAGCCTGGTGTGGTGGTGGGGATGGCAGCCAGGTGCCAGGGGCTGGCACTTCTTGCTCCAGGGGCCATCTGTCCTGGAGGTCCAGTCTGGGGCTCCCCTGGAAAGACAGCAGGAGCTAAGGGGGGGGTCCTGGGACTTGTGGGGTGCTGGGCCATCAGGAAAACACTCATGGCTGCTGCTGCCTTAAAACCTAAGCCGGCTTGTTTAATTCTCTGTGTATACTCCTCTTTATTAGTGGATAAATATTAGAAAATCATCTCTCGGAAGGTGTGGTCAGGGGCGAGCTGGGCTTGCCCAGCCGACTGGGGGCAGGCCCTCCTGGGGGCCCTGGCATGGTCTGCAGGGTGAGGCTGTCCCGCCATGGTTCATACACCAGTGTGTAGCTCTCTGCCCTCTTGATGGTGAACTTGTAGGCACGGTTGGGTAACAGGTTGTGGACATCAAAGGTGCAGGTGGCCACAGGGATGATGCCACACTGCGTGCATTCCTGCTGTGTCCGCGGCTCCAGCAGCTTGAAGCGCAGCTCAAACTGCTCTGGCACGACTGGCTGGACAGTAACAAACCAGCGCAGGCTGACCCAGTCCTGATGGGCCACTGATTCCTTTCGGTCGAACATGACTGGCATCTTGGTGCTCAGCATGAGCCGGATGTGTGGAATCTTGGTGGCCCCAATGTCAGACACCAGGCGGTGCTTGATGTGCAGGCGCCCTGGCACCATCATGGCCAGGAAGCTGTCCATGACAGCCGACAAGTCTGCCAGCCGCTGCTCCACAAGCCCCCAGCCGGCCAGGAAGGGCCGCGGGTCTGGAGACTCCAGCAGGCCGTCCAGCTCTGCGCGGCCACGGTCCAGCCGCTCCAGCAGGTCTCCGAGGAGCAGCAGCTGGATCTTGGTCTGTGCTGTGCCCACCTTCTTCATGCGCTGGAACTTCCAGGGGTCAATGAGCTGGAACATGGTGTTGGGCAGCACCAGGGGGTTCTGGTCACCCAGGGCCAGGTGCTTGGGGAGGACCTCGATGTAGTAGGAGCACTTCTTAAGCAACTGCATGCGGGCATGGTGGCGCTTGAGCAGGTGGGGGCTCAGGTCTGAGGTCAGGAACTCACGAAGCACATTGCGGTGTTCCATGTAGGTCCTCCAAGCCTCTGGCTCCAGCAGCTGCTGATCCTCCCCCTCTTCCACCTCCTCCGTGTCCAGGAAGGACTGTGGACTGTCCAGCCTCATCTTGTCCAGGCCCAGGCCTGTGACCTTGAAGTTCATGGTCTGGGAGCTGGGGGTAAGGGCTGGCATGAGCTGCAACAGTCAGGCTGGCTCAGCCACCCACCCAGGCCCTCTGCCCTCTGCCCAGCACTGGACTTCTGCCCTCTGCCCAGCACTGGGCTTCTGCCCTCCCCTATGGCACAGCTTTCTGAGAAAAGACTGCCTCAAGGGCTGGACAGATGGAAGTGGAGGTTGGGGGCAGAAAACCTCTACCAAGGGGGCACTTGTCCTTTGAAGTGAAGAGACAGGGCAGGGTTAAGAGAGTAGGCTCTGGGGTCAGAATGGCCCTGGTGGAAACCCCTGCCACTGACCAGCTGTGGGTCTGGTATGAGCTCAGCTCCTCATCTGACACAGGGATAGTGCCCTAGGGTTGTGGAGAGGACTCAATGACCCTCAGAAGTCCACGAATCTCTCTCAGGGCATTTGTGGTGCATCCTCACCTACTGGTTTTCCCTGAGGTTGCAGAGCAGAGGGGCAGATCTCAATGAGGACAGAGCTCCGAGGAGTAGTACTGTGTTAGTCCTAGTGCTGAGCATTCCCGTGTACTGAGGCTGGTGGCACAGGAAAAGCCCCACAAGAGAGGAGGTCCTGTCACCCTGTTTCACAGATGGGACACCTGAGGCTAAAAATCTTGGTAGCTTAGTCTCCTTCCAGGTCTTTTAAATAATTATTTATTTATTTATTTTGAGATGGGGATCTCACTATGTTGCCCAGGTTGGTCTTGAACTCCTGGGCTTAAAGGATTCTCCTGTCTCAGCCTCCCCAGTAGTTGGAACTACAGGCAATGTGCCTGGCTGCTTCCATGATTTGAATCAACCCCAGAGTCTGTCCTCTGCTCTTCCCAGACTCAGGTTCCAACTCTGTGTTGGTGGGGCTGGTATAACCCATGGCTGGGTGCTACCACAGGCTGGCCCTGCAACCAGAGTTCCCTGGAGAAGGGGCCGATATCCCTGGTGACCTCAGCTCCCAGCACCCCCTGAGCTGGGCCAGTAGCTTCAGATGGCATCTCTGATGTCACAGCCCTCTGGGGGTGAATGGGTTACCTGTGAGTGAACTGAGGGATTCTGCGACTGACCCAAAGCTATACAAGTCTGTGATCAGGGTGTGACCCAAGTTAGCCTCAGTCCCTAAAGGCCAACCTTGCTCTTCCTGGAGCAAGAGGGCCAGAACAGACCCCTGGGAACAGTAGGGAGGGTTTCTGGGGTGAAGTGCAAGCTGAGACGGACCCCAGGAGTCCTAGCTGAGTCCTGCTCTGGTGGAGGCCAGCATACTTCACCACCTTTGTGCAAAGCAGCCTTCCAGTTGGAAGGCTGCATAGGGCTGGCCAGGAACTTCAGGAAGGGGCGTCCTCAGACGGACCCTTCCCCACCATTCTGACCCCATTATGTCCCTGGCCACAGGTCACTTCCCCTAGATAGACTACGGGCACCCCAGGCATCCCCTCCCTTCAGCACTACCCTCCTTCCCAGTCCCCATGCCCCACCCTGAATCCCTTTACCTACCCCTGGTTTCCCAGAGCCCCCAGCCCTCCTCTCCAAGTGCGGCTGCTTCCCCAGCCTGCGCCTGGCTTCCGGGCTGAGTGGAGCCCTGCTGCCGACTGTCAAAGCGCTCCACGCCCTCAGGCCCCGCCCGCCAGCGGGTTGCCATGGGGACTGCAGGCCATTGTGACACCCCGGGTGGCCGGGTGCCTGGGTGCCTGCGATGTGAGGGTTGAGTGCAGATGCCGTGGGCGAAGGTGTTCAGCGCCAAGCGGACCAGACCGAGGGAAGAGGGAAGCGGTCCTCGGCCCCGCCCCGTGCGCAAGGAAAGTCAGGCTTGGCGCATTCCGCGAACGCGGAGCCTGAGGCCCTGCCCGCTGCCCTCAGGGGCTCAGCACTGGCACCTGCGCAGCCTTTTTGGTACGGGGCACCTGCAGGAAGTCCCAGGCCTAGCCTGCCCTGGGGGTCTCCTAGGAACTGGGGAGACGTGACCAGAAACTGGTGGATGGGATCACCCTAGCCAGCGGTCAGCAGGGCCAGGGGTGGCCACTTCTCCCATGCAGGCTCCCTCTCCACAAGGTTTGCCCAGGCTTAGACAAGGTTTGGTCTGGATAAATGGGGTCTCCTCAGCTCTAGGGAAGTTCTCAGGTCCCCATGCCATCTTTACCCCCAGTCTGGCCTCAGGACCTGTGGGATCACCACCCATTCCCCTACTGTGTGAAGCCAGCCTGGGGGTTTCCTGGCAATGGTCTCAGACATCCAAAGATGCCCTTCCCAGCCTTGCTGCCCCCATAGGGCAACCCCTTCGGGGATGAGACTTTGTCCCCAACTCCTCCCAGCCTGTTCTGTGCCCAGAGCCCCCCAGCTCCAGCTGACCCTGCCCTCTGGAGGTGGTTTTTCTGTCCTTTGGATTGCTGCACCCTCCCAGCCTAAGGGTGGAAGCCCAGGAGCTGTTGGGACAGGGGTGGTATGTACTGATTCTGCCCTTGCCAGGACACTAACTCAAGAAATTGGAGCAGGTGTCATTGTGGATTTAGGGAGTCAAGGGAGGAGAGCTGAATTATTTGGAGAAAGGGGCACTGCCTGAAGATTGGTGGTGATTGGCCCCTGGGAAGGGGAAGGGGGTGAAAAATCAGCAGGAGGAAGACTCTACCCCCAGCTGAGCCCTCCCCTAGAGGAGGAATGTGGAGACAGAAGCTCCTCCTCTTTTGGGGCCGGGCATGTCCTAGCCTCTGCCCTCTCCTTGCACCCCCTTTAAAAAATATTTTTAGTTGTAGATGGACATAATAACTTAATTTTATTTATCGTGTGGTGCTGAGGATCAAACCCAGTGCCTCACATGTGCTAGATCAGCTCTGCCACTGAGCCCCAGCCCGAGCCCCCAACCCCTTTTTGCTATTCCTGATTTCCCCATCTAAGTTTTTTTTTTTTTTTTTTTTTTTTTTTTTTGGTGTGCTGGGGATTGAACCCAAGGCCTTGTGCTTGCAAGGCAAGCACTCTCCCAACTGAGCTATATCCCCAGTCTTCCCAGCTAACTTTTAATCAGCTTTTCAATTGAGATATGTGGATTGAGATGTGTGGTTTGCAGGGAATAACAAATCCCATGTACCATGTACCCAGTGCCCACAGAATGAGACCTCTTGGAAAGCTGCAACATAGGATCACACTGGAACACTGATAGTGACAGACACAGGGAGGTCCACCCCCAAGGGAACCCCTTATGGTGTCCTACCCACCCCTCCTTAGCCCCTGCAACCACTAGCTGTGATTATGTCATATTAAGAATGCTGTATAGGGACTGGGGTGTCACTCAGTAACAGAGTGCTTGCCTAGCACACATGAGGTCCTGCACTGAGCCACAGTACGCAGACTGTGGGATTGACTTCTGAGGCTGTGTGTCCTGTGCACTGACAGTTGCTCTGTCTTATTGCTATGTGGTGCTCTGTGGCAGAGATGGCCCAGTTTGCTTTTAGTCTTGTCTGACCCTGGGTGGGCAGTAAGCTGACACTGGTGGACAGTTTTCCTGGGCCTGAAGGGTGCTACACCCTGGGGGCAGTGAGGTTCCACCTCTGGGAAGGGGGAGCACACTCCAACCACAAAGATCTTTGTAGTTGGGCCCTCTGGACGTGGAACTCAGAGCTCCTGCAACCAACCTCAGCCTGACCCCCAGGAAGCTGCCCCTCACATCAGCACACTGGTGATGAGCAGCTGTTGGTCCCTCCAGGGACCTCCACGCTCGGAGGGCAGCAGGGCTGGAGCTCCAACCTTTCTCTTGTCGCACTTGCAGGGCCTGGCAGGGCAGAGCCGCCCCCTCCCGCCTGGGCCTGCGGAGGGAGACAGGGACCAGCCCCTACCGAGACCCCGCCCACCTCGGATCTCCTGGCGCCGGCCTCTGCCGCAGCCCCGCCCAGCAGCTCTCCGCACAACCGGACCTCACAGCGGTTCTCCAGAGGGGCGGCGGGTGCTGCCCTTCGCCCCACCCGTCTTTACTCCAACACGGGAAGCAGTCGAGTACTGTGTTCCTTGTATAAAGGCCCTCTGGAGTGACCCTGCGGGTCGGTGTCGTCTGTCACCCCATACCTGGTGCCAGCTAGGGACGCCGCGCAGGAAGCCCGACCAGCCGTCCCACCGGCCCTTCCAGTTTCTCCTTCGACCTCGGATGGCTGTGGCACTCAGCCTCCTCTGCTGGGGAGCCCTCGACAGGGTGTGCCGACCCTAGGGCTGCCCCATGCACCTCCAGCGTCAGCCGAGCCCGACGCCCCCCGGGGGCGCAGAGCCCTTTCTCAGGAAGCGGCTGGCCTTCCTGTCGTTCTGGGACAAGATCTGGCAGCGGGTGAGTCGGAGGACAGCACCCCCGGGCCCCGGGGCTCCGACACCGCTGCCACAGGCCCAGCGCCCAAGCCCTTCGCAGAACCCTGAGTCGCTCTCTGCGCCCCAAGCGCAGCTCTTCCACGCGCTCTACGACTTCACCGCGCGGCGCGAGGAGGAGCTGAGTGTCAGCCGCGGGGACAGGCTCTACGCCCTCAAGGAGGAAGGCGACTATATCTTCGCCCGCAGGCTCTCGGGCCCGCCCAGCACCGGTCTGGTGCCCATCAACTACGTTGCCAAAGCTACCCCTGAGACGCGCTCAGACCGACCGTGAGTACCTGGGCCTGCGACCCAGAGCCTGTAGAGGTCTGGAGAGTGGAATAAGACAGGACTTTAAGTGGGAATATATGCATGTTCTCTGACCCTCCATGGGGTGCCTGTTGCACCTGGATGAGCAGGCAGGTGCACTGGCCACTGTAAAACAGGAATAACTGCGCTGCTGAGAGGGAAGCACAGGAGCAGCAGAACCAGGTGATGACCAGCAGGTCAGGCACATAGCATGACAGTCACTCCAGGACCCTGCCCTCACACAGGGACCCAGTTCACAGTGTTCACTGAGTGGCCACTGTTTGGAAGGCAGGGCTTGGCCTCTGATGTGTGCCAGCTGATTCCCGGGCTCACCCTGCTCCAGGAGCTCCTGGGAAGGGCTTCAGGTTCCAGGTGGCCATGCAGGGACCCCTGGTCCTGTGAGGGCATTAAACCAACTGTCTGCATTCTCCAAACCACCCCAAGCTGGGTCTAGACATGCCCTGACTTGTTCAGGGGGACATGGGTGAATTCCTAGGATCCCCAGGCTAGGACCGTCCACCATCAGCAAGTGGCCAGTTTGGATGCCTGGCTGTTTGCACCACACTCTGGGATTTGGGGGGCAGGTGCTTCCTGGGTGGGTCCTTCCTCAGAGAAGCCCAGGCTGAGGGTCCACTGGACTGCGTAGCCTCCTGGGTCACAGGCAGGGACTAAGTATTCGGGTGTGCCAGCTCCAAGCAGGGCCTGCCATGTGATTGATAGAGCGCAGTGGCTTCAAGCATTCGACCCAAGTTCTGGGGTGAGGTTCATTCCTGCCTTTCCCCTAAATGAGTTGTTCAGCCCAGATTTTGTGGCTGTTGCAGTTGCCACTATCAAGATGTGGCAAGTTCTGGCCCAGATAGGAATCCTAGGAGGTTTAGATATTTCCTTCAGCTCCAGAAGACCTGGAAGGTCTCACATCAGGGACATGCTGGGAAGAACAGGTGGGGAAGCGGTGGGGAGCAGGTCCTAATGTGTCCTGGGCAGCTTCCCCTGCTCCTGCAGACCAGGTGTCTCAGCATTGCGCAGAGCCACCTCCAGCCTCCTGGGGGATCCTGATGCTGACAGTCTCCTGGGAGATTTCATGTGACAGGTGAAGCTGGAGTCACAGGAAGGTGCCTGCTGAGGGGCTCCTGCCCTCACCCATGCCAGGGAGACAGGTCCCAGGACCTGTTCTGATGGGAGGGGGTCCACAGTCAGTAGGTGTGGAAGACAGACTCTGTGAACAGCTCCTGGAGGCAGGCAGGCAGGGAAGGGCTCCTGGCGGGGCAGGGCTGGTCTTGGGGAGGGCTAATGACTGCCTGGACCTGGAGATGAAAGGCCTTACCACACTCCTAGCATCATTATCTCTAGACACCTGGCCCCATACCCCAGAAAGACACTCCTAGGCAGGTCTTCCATAGATCAGGATACACACAGGTGTCCGAATTGCATTTGCAAAGACCCTGGCCCAGGCTCCTGGAGAAGGCTGGGGATGTGTTGAGGAAATGCCCTTTCTCCTGGCCCCCATATCCTTCTGTTCTGGAAAGGGATGCCAGAGGCCCTTTGCCTGCAGCAGAAAGTCTTGTCGCCCTGCTGGGACCCCCAGGCAAGGGCTGTCTTCAGGAAGCATTCAGTAGAGCCGGCCAGTCTTGTGGGCTGTACCTCTGGCTTCTCAAATGAATGTGTGGGCTTCTCTGAGCCTGCTAGCCCAGCCAGTCTCAGGGGGACCAGTGCAGGTTCCAGCCTTATCCTTGGCACTGTACCCTTCCCTCTGACTTTAGCCCAGTCCCTTGCCCTGGCCCTGCCATTTCTTGCCATGGCTCCCCGGGATGGGGGTGCAGGCTCCTCTGGTCTCATGTGGGCTGCTCTGAGTCATGTGTGGGTCCTCCAGGATCCCTCCTGACCCTTCTCTTTGGGTGGTCTCAGAGCTGGCCCTTGCTCACTGTACTTGTGCTCACAGGACTGGTCCCCTATGGCTGTGCTACCATGGGGCAGGGGCAGCATGCTTCTCTTGGTTGGGTCCCTGGAAGGTCCTAGAAGTGGGAGGCTGGGGTGAGAAATTGAGCCAGGTGTGAATCTCCACCTGGACCTTGGGCAGCAGAGACACCCAATGGGGTGGAGCTGGGAGCTACTTCTTCTCCCTCTCAAGGATGTCACTGGCTCCCAGGAATGAGGAGAGCCACACAGTGTGACCTTAAGTGACTTAGAAGGTGGCCCTTTGTACTTAAACTCAAGTTTGTGGACTACTGTGTCTGGAAATCTGAGGAGTGAACACCTGGGAACCCCTGCCCCCTGGTGCTCACAGAGACTCAGAAGAAGCACCCTGTGGACAGAGAAACTCCAGGCCACCTGCCCTGGGCAGGCCCTTGAGAGTACAAGATGCTGTGAACCTCCCCTTGAATTCCCTGCTGGTTGTCTCCTGACCCGCCCAACCTGGCTCAAGCCACCATCAAGTCATCCTCCCAAGGCACCTGGGCCACGCCAGCCAGGTGGCACCCGCGGTCCTTCCCAGTCAGACTGGCATCCCAGAGGGTGCTCCTGGGGCAGCTCACTGGGGACCCTGTTCACTGTGAAACCCCCGCAGGGGCGCATCAAATTTTCTACTTTGGTGGGCTCACCTGTGGCAGGGACTGGTGGTCACCTGATGAGCAGGGAACTAGAAGTCACTTGTAGCAGGGCTAACTGAGAGCTAGTGGCCAGGTGAGTGGACGGTTTCCCTGTGGGGAGCAGCATTCAGGTCACCTATGGTGGCTGGTCAGTGCCGTGCCAGCCCTAGTGGTCCCCTCTCCAGCTCTGAGGACCCTCGAGGTCAAGCAGGGGACTGGGGCTGGTGCAGACCCTGAGTTGGGACTCCAGCATTGGGCATTGGTTGTTCCTCATCACTGAGAGATGGCAGGACAACTGTGGCCTGAGGCCTGGCTGGGGGTCAATAGGGCTGGACTTGCATAGTGACCATGCCCACTGCTTGCAGCTGGTACTTCTGTGAGATCAACAGGACCCAGGCCCAGCAACTGCTCTTGTCCCCTGCTAACGCTCCAGGGGCCTTCCTCATTCGGCCTAGCGAGAGCAGCCTTGGAGATTACTCGCTGTCAGGTACAAAGGCAGTGCCTTGTGACTCTGTCCCACAGTGGGACACTGCTCAGCCCCCATCATGCCAGGTACCTTTGAGCTGGGGTGGGGGGGTCCCAGACAGTTCCAGCCCCTTCACCCATGCCTGGTGAACCTATGGGTCATCCTGTGTGTGTCCATCTCCTCCCTGCTTCCCTTCCTCCTCCCTTCCTTCACTTAGTCATGGACTCCTTCATCCAACAAGAATCTGTTAAGCATTTACTCTGTGCCCCCAGAGCTCCACACTGCCTCTGCCCTGCAGCTGCCACACCCATCCCCCCGCACACAGGGTTGGCCACCCTAGGGACCCTAGATTGATCTGAGCTAGGCCACAGGGGAGGTTGGGGTGGGGTTGCCTGCAGAGGAGTCGCCAGTGTCCATCTCTGTCTCTCAGTCAGGGCCCAGGCCAAAGTCTGCCACTACCGCATCAGTACAGCCCCCGGGGGCAGCCTCTACCTGCAGGAGGGCCGGCTCTTCCCCAGCCTGGAGGCTCTGCTCACCTACTACAAGGCCAACTGGAAGCTGATCCAGAACCCACTGCTGCAGCCCTGTGTGCCCCAGGTGAGCCTGACCAGGCCCTGCTCCGGGAGCCACCCAGGACCCTGTCTCAGAGCCACTCAGCCAGTTCCTGAGCCCTGCCCCGCCTGGGGGCAGGGAGAGCCCAGTGGGCTCCATGCATTCCACTTGGCACTCTGGCTGTTGGAGGAAGGATGCTGGACATTCCTACTGGGGGGCCTATGGGGTCCACCATGCTCTGCAGGGGAGGCAGTGGCAGGGACCAGTCCGGAGAAGCACCCACAGCTGTCCCAGACCCTGAAGGCAGAAACGGTGGGAGGAGGTGCTAACCCTCTCACGCTGCTCCCTCCCGGAACTGCACCAGAGCTGTGCTCTGGGCAAGGGCAGAGCAATCTTGTTTCTCTGGTCTCATAATGACAGCCCAGTCAGGGGCAGTAATGAATGTCTGTGGACGGATGTCCGGCTCAGGAGAAGGTGCCACTTAGGTCCCCACGGCAATTAGCTCCCACAGCTCAGGGCCAGTCTTCCCAAAGGCCAGCATCGGTCTCCCCCGTGATCCAGCCCAGGCCTGGGACGAGTGTGTGTGGGGGGACAGAGGTGCCGAAGGCCTGATGCAAGGGCTTTGTGCAGGACAAACCGGGAGGCAGGACCCTGCCAGAAGCCCACCCTGCCCAGCCCTTCTGCCCACTCTGCCAGGGGAACAGCCGGCAGGGCCCTGAGTGGCCTTCCCTGCAGAGGCCCCCAGCACTTTATGAGTGGGAGCGACCTCGCTCGGAATTTGTCCTCGGGAAGAAGCTGGGTGAAGGCTGCTTTGGGCAAGTGTGGGAAGGCCTGTGGCACGGCTCTGTGCCCGTGGCAGTCAAGATCATCAAGTCAGGTGAGGCCCGCCCTCTGAGCCCTGCAGCCTGGGGCAGCAGTGGGGTGGCACGGTGGTCCTGGTGCAGCATCCTCTCCTGCAGCGAACATGAAGATGGCTGACCTCTCCAAGGAGATCGAGGTGCTGAAGACCCTGAGGCACGAGCGGCTCATCCGGCTGTACGCGGTGTGCTCCCACGAGGAGCCTGTGTACATCGTCACGGAGCTCATGCGCAAGGGCAACCTGCAGTCCTACCTGGCCAGTGAGTACTGCCCTGCCACCTGGCTAAACCCTCCTATTGGGTGGGGCAGTGCCTTCCCTGGGGCCCTTGGTGGTGGACCATGCCTTTTACTGGACACATATGGCCCAAGCTGCAGACATCAGTTCTTGTTGGGCCTCTGGTCAGCAGATAGTTGGGGGCCAGGGTCTGAGCTGGGCCTGGGCTTTATTGAGGGATAGCAACTTGTGTTTCTGAGTCTGGGGCTGGAGTCCAGAGGGAGTAGGGGTCCCACATGGGTTAGCAGGCTCTGTATAAGGTCCAGCCCCAGTCCAGCCCAGGGCACCCTATCCCAGGCTCTGAGTCTCCTCTGCCCCTGAAGTCTTAGGGGTTTGAGTCAGTGACCAAGAAATAGCTTGCATTTTGGCCTTAGTGGGCCATTCTCATGCCATCTTAGAGAAGCGGAGACTGAGGCACAGAGGGGTCAGGAGATCTGTGCAGGCATCTGCCTGCCTGACCCTCACGAGACCTCGCCCTCTAGCTTTTGGTCCCTCAGCTCCTCTCCCCTTGCAGGCCCAGAGGGCCAGGCCCTGAGCCTGCCTCTCCTGCTGAGCTTTGCCTGCCAGGTGGCTGAGGGCATGGGCTACCTGGAGGAACAGCGTGTGGTCCACCGGGACCTGGCTGCCAGGAACGTGCTCGTGGGAGATGACCTTACTTGCAAGGTGGCTGATTTTGGCCTGGCCCGGTTGCTCAAGGTCAGTGGGGACTCTGGACTCCTGAACCCACGGGAGAGGAGGGCACTGCTGTGCCTGCCCCACCACTGGCCTCCCCTCACCCCCAGGATGACATCTACTCCCCAAGCAGCGGCTTCAAGATCCCTGTCAAGTGGACGGCACCTGAAGCCGCCAACTACCGCATCTTCACCCAGAAGTCAGATGTCTGGTCCTTCGGCATCCTGCTCTATGAGGTCTTCACCTATGGCCAGGGTCCCTATGAAGGTGTGTGCCCACCTGAGAGGAGACCAGGTCTCTTCTGGGAGAAGTTCAGTCTGCGGGAGGTTTATCCTGTCCTGGGAGGGCTGACCCCAAGAGGGCTCTGGGCCTCAGGCTGCCCTCCGAGGGTTGGAGGGGTTGGTGGAGGGTAGGCTTCTGGGGCTGGGGGAGGTCTCTATAGTGACCCCAGACTAAATCAAGGCAGCCCCCCTCCATATCTGTCCCCTCCCCAGGAATGTCTAACCAGGAGACACTGCAGCAGATCAGCCGAGGATACCGACTGCCCTGCCCGGCCGCCTGCCCGGTGGAGGTCTACACACTCATGTTGAGGTGCTGGAAGGACAGCCCAGAGGAGCGGCCCACCTTTGCCATGCTGTGGGAGAAGCTGGGCACCATGCACAGGTGCCTCCACCTGGGCCTCTTGTGACCAGAGCTCCGGCCATGGGTGGCGGCCAGGGCCAGTGGTCTCTGCAGGGTGACCCGAAGTCAAGGCTGCACAGCTGAAAACCAAACCAGTCACTGTGTGGGCCTCCTGTGCCGACACGTAGGGACCCAGACACTCACAGATGGAGCTCAGCCACCCACACACACCCAGACGGCAGAGGGGGCCAAAGTCCTTTGCCTGGTGTAGCCTGCGTGCTTAGTGTCTCCAGAAGGACAGAGGAAGCAGAGTGGAGCCTCCCAGAGACACTGGGTGGAGATGCTGTATCTGGCCTTGTGCTGGACCTCCTGGACTCCAGGGGGAAGGGTGGGAAGGTTCCCGCAGGTCCCACTGTGGTTTGCTCACGCACCCAGTGCAGGGGCTCCCAAGCAGACTCAATGGCCCATGTGTGCATATAGGGGCTGGCATTGTCCCCTGTCCCCTGCAGGCACATGTGGCTGCACCCAGTAAAGGTGTTCTGATTGACTCGGACGTGGACATGGACATGTTGCACACTGACCCCCTAGCCCAGAACCCGGAGCTGGAGCTGATAGAGGTCCACCCCGCTAGCAAAGGTGGAAGAGAGAGCAGAACCACCGGGGCACCCTGATGCCCCAAATGGGCAGCCACAGCATGAACACTGGGGACATTGGCAGGAACTGACAGTCTGTAGGTGTCAATTACAGCCCTTCTCTGGACTGGAGCAGAGCCAATGGGCTGGACTTGAGGCAGGAAACCTCAGGATGCAGGAAGGACAGGCTGGGTTGCCTGGTGGCTGGTGAACAGTATGAGGCTGTTTCTAGGAGCAAGTGACCTGTATTTCGAGGTCCATTCTCAGAATGGACAGTGGGTGGAGGCAGAGTGGGCAGAGGTGAGGGACGGATGCCGTGTATTCCAGTGCAGGTGACAGCCTGCACTCTGGGGAAAACCAAAACCCAGATGGGCCACACTTGTGTGTGGGTGTCTCCTTGGGACAAGGAGCTGGGTGGGCTGTGCAGTTGACCCTTGGCTACCCCCACACCAGAGGACCCCATGGGTGCATACAGAGGCTGGGGGTCTCATCCAGGGTCTCCCAAGACCACCCCTGCTCCTGGGAGTCCCTGGTTGGCAACTGTGCCCTGAAGCCTGTCCCCACAGAGAGATAGCTTCAGTTCTGTCTCCTAGAGGGTCACAGCCCAGGCTCAGCTCTGAGGCCAGTTTGCTCATGGTCACTGATCATGTACTGGCACAGCAGGGAGTTGGGAACAGAACCCCTATGTGCAAAGTGACCCCCAACCCCAGGCAAAGCAGAGTTTCTGCTGGGCTGGCACAGTGGGCCTCCTGGAGGGAGGCAGGGAGCCAAGGGAAGGGGCAGCACGTGCAGAAGAAAGTCCTGAAGACTTGTCACTCTGGGGACCCAGATCAGCCTGGCTGTGCTGGGTGGGAAGGGGAGATCATAGGGGCCTTGGAGGTCAGGCTGGGCACCAGCCCCTGTGGGCGGCGGCAGCAGAGGGGTTTGGACTGAGCCCTTTTGGGGGCCCCCACTCCAGATCTCTGGGTCACAGTTCTGCCTGGGCCTGCAGATCCCAACCATTCCATTCCAGGAGAGGGGGCAGGGGCTGCAGAGGTGAGGCCCTGAGTCAAGCTCAGATTCTTCCCCAGCACACAGCAGCCAGGTGGGCCTGGGCTCTGGAGTGGCTTGGTGTTTCTGGGACTTGGGGGTGCCGTGGGTGTGGAGCTAGGCAGGTACCTGGCTTGGTGGGGAGGGCATGTGAGGGATAGAGGGCCTCTGCAGGTGGCCAGCCCACAGAGGCAGGTTTGTCTGTGGCTGGAGCACATTCCTGGGTGTCCTGTCAGCCATGGGCTGGGCAGGTTGGCCCTTAGTCCCCAGGAGGGGCTAGGGATTTCCTGCTTCCTGGTGTATCTTGGAATCACCCACACATTTGCCCAGGGACTCGCAGAGGCCCTTGGACACGGCTCATATCCAAGGCTTGAGGGCCCTGGAGCAGGCAGGGGTAAAGGCAGGTGTGTACCCCTGGGTTCCCTGGGCCAGCTCAACACCCGACTGCCTCCCCTGGAAGTCCTTCCCCTCCTAGTGTGCCCTCGACCTATTCTCTACAGCTGCCTCTGCTGCCCCTTCCCCATTTTGGAGAGAACTGAGCTGGGCTGGATGGACTGTTTGTGAACCTGCCAAATAATTCACATTCCTATTCTTAGTCTCAAATGAAGCGGGTGGAATGTGCCATTAAAGTCCAGAGGCTGGACTGTAGCTCAGAGCACTTGCCTAGCATGGGTGAGGTCCTGGCCTTGACCCTTAGCACCGCCAAAAGAAAAAGTTCAAATGGTGGCTTAGTCTGTGATTGCCCTGGTCACTCCTCCTCACAGACCTAGGAACTTCCTCTCCCCACTCCCTCCTGCCCCCCTCATGGCTGTCCTCCAAAACCTGGGGAGGCACACCCTGGAGAGGCTACAGCAGGGTCTGCAAGTTTAGGGAAGGTGTTCCGGGTCCCCCTGGGAAAAGGGAGGAGGGGCAGAGTATAGGTTTCACTGGGGGGGCGGGGTGGCAGCAGGAGGCTGAGGGGTCACATGCAGGCTGCTAGGAATGGGGAGGTAGATGGTGAGCCGGAAGTGGGCAGGGTCCTTGGGGCCAGGCAGGGTGGGAGGGGCAGAGGTTGGAGGGGTGCAGAAGAGCGGGAGGGGGCCCTGGAGCGAGGTGTTCCCAGACCATCGCTCATGGTCTTTGGGCGCCCCCGTGTGTCCTTGTCGGGAAGGGCGGAGCCTGCTTCCTCAGCTGAGGGTTTACCATCGCGGACATGCTCAGCGGGGTGCCCTCCAGGTCCCTTGACTCCTCATGTCCCCACCCCTTGTTGGTCTTCCCAGCTGCCTGAGTCCTGACCTTTCAGGCCTTTCCATTGTGGTTCCCCCAGGACGGACCCTCTGAGGGCAGTTGGTGGGGCAGAGTTGGTGGGGCGGAGTTACTGACACCCCCACTGGCTGTGTAGACCGGCAGGCCCTGGCACACTGCTCTTGACCCGCAGGTCTCAGTCCTGGGCCCCTCCTACTCTGGAGGCCTCCTCTGTGGGTCCACCTCAGGCCCCTCTTGCTCCCGCCCCGGGGCGGCCCTGACAGTGGGGGCTGCCCAGGGAGGCACAACTGCAGCTCCCTGCAGTAGTGCATGGTGAAGGGGCAGCTGGCCGCCTCCAGCAGTCCACCCATGGCCTCACTGCAGCCTTCTATGGCTCCTCCCACTGCCCCTGGGACCCAAGACTTGCCCCCAAGGGTCCTTGGTTCTGCTGACACCTGCATGAGGTGCATGGGCCATGGGGTTGCTCCACCTCCCTCCCGTGTGAGGCTGGTAGGGCTCCAGGGTGGAGCCCAGAACAGGCCCACCCCAGTGGCTGCTGGGTGTGGCTGGCCTGCTTGGTCACGAGGAAGAGGGTGGGGCTGGTTTGTCAGGGACAGCCTTCTGCCCTTCCCAGCTGCAGGTGTCCATAGCCCACAGCCCTGTCCTGCTAGGGCGCCTGTCATGGTGTCCCGGGACCAGTCCCACCTGAGCCCCAAGTATGTGGCCCTCTGGGATTTTGAGGCCCGGACAGATGAGGAGCTGAGCTTCCGGCAGGGGGACCTCTTCCGTGTGACCAGGAAGGAGGCACAATGGTGGTGGGCCGCCCTGCTGGACTCTGCAGGTGGGGCCCTGACCGAAGGCTATGTGCCCTGCAACTACCTGGCAGAGGAGAAGGCCATGGAGTCTGAGCCGTGAGTGTCCCTGGGTCTTGAGGGCTTGTGGCAGGGCAGCCATCTGGTGCAGAGACGGGCAGGGGCACTGAGTGGGCCTGGGGACGCTGGGATGTGGAAGACCTAGTTCTGTCCTTCCTGCGTCCCAGGGTGGGCCCTGCTGTCTTGGTACCTGGGAGAGCTGACTGGGTGTGTGGCTCTGTGACACCTGCGGACCAGGTTTCCCTGGGACACCCACAGCCACTCTCTGGCCATGGGTGGTGCTCTGTTGGACCTGGAGAGGACAGAAGGGTCCAGGGTGGGCTCTTGGGGGGCTGGTCTCCAGTGGCAAGGTCTATGAGGGAGTCCAGGGCTCTGGGTGTGAAGTCTGCTCACTTCCCGAACAGCTGGAACCAGACTTGCGACCTAGTTAATGGAGCAGGAGGGCACTCGGGCACGCCCATTGCCTGCCAGGGACGGGTGTGGGGCAAGCACTGTGGGGTGTCCCTCCCAGCAGCGCTGCGGCACCCCAGGACCCTGACTTCTGTGGCTGCTCTGAGCTTGGCGTGATGGAGGCCCAGC
The DNA here is from genome assembly GCF_902686445.1 of Sciurus carolinensis. Lineage (NCBI taxonomy): Eukaryota > Metazoa > Chordata > Mammalia > Rodentia > Sciuridae > Sciurus > Sciurus carolinensis. The sequence goes on from NC_062214.1 coordinate 605,567, forward strand.
AGGAGGGGTGCCTGCTGCCTGTGTTTCTGAGAGCCCAACTCTCCTAGCACCCACACTGAGCACCTGCTGCATGCAGAGGATTGGGAGTGTGCATAGGGAGATGCAAAGCAGTGCAGGGAGCTGCGGGGGTGTGTAGACATGAAGGGCCGTAGGACCTAGGTGGCCAGCACATGGATTCAGGATCCCGGAGGCCCGAGGCCCCAGCACACAAAGAGGTGTGCAGAGGAGGCAGGGCGAGCAGAGGGTTAGCACAGGAGATGGAAACTGAGGGGTGGACCCCAAGGGGCTGTGTCCGGGGTGTCCTCTGTGTGGGCCCCTGGCTCTCGAGGAAGTCACTGAGGCCCAGGGAAGGGCAGAGGTCAGCTGGGAGCTCCGAGGGCCCCACCCCACAGTCCACAGTCCAGGGCTTGTCCATGCCCTCATGCTGGGAACCAGCGCGTGCTGTGGGACGATGCCTGTGAGCAGAGCCACAGCTGTGAGGGTGTGTCTGCATGTGTGCGTGTATATGCTTGTGTGTGCATGAATGTGCAAGTGCACACAGCTCTGTTGCGTGTCAGCGTGTGCCCTGGTGCATCGAGTACACATGTGGTCACGTGTAGTGCACGTGTGTGGTGCATCAGTGTATGTTGTGCACGTGAGTATGTGTGCTCACGTGCTACGTGAGTGTTTGCCTGGGGGGTCCTGCAGCTCAGCCCCTCCCCAGCTGAACCCCTAAGGCTGGGGCTCCGCATCTGTGCCCTGGTACTGCAGAAGGACTGCAGGCCTTTTGGGGTGTCTGATCACAGACAGAGGGTGTCAGGGCAGAGTGGGAAGTGCCTGCCCTTCCCCTGCCTGGGTCACTGGTATCCAGAACCAACTACTGGAGACCGTGAAGGTCCACAATGGGCAGAGTAGAGACCTCTGCAGGGTCCAGGCAGCATGGGTGGGCAGCTTGGTCAGGGCTTGGACACTGGGTGGGCGGGTTGGTCAGCTGAGACTTGGGCTGCCTCCTCCCCACAGGTGGTACTTTGGCCACATCTCCCGCTCAGAGGCTGTGCACCAGCTGCAGGCGGAGGGCAACCCCACTGGCGCCTTCCTGATCCGCGTCAGCGGGAAGCTGGGAGCAGACTACGTCCTCTCTGGTACAGTCTCCCTGCCTTCTGCTCGCCTTCGCCTGCCTGCCAGGCCTCCTTGCCTCTAGGCCCTCCTAGCCACGCAGGCCCGGCTGCCCTTGGACCTCGAGGTGTGGGACATTTGACTCACCCAGGCAGCTCCACGCTCCTGCACCTGCCTTCACTGGGGCCAAAGGCAGGGTGACTCTCACTGGTGGAGGCTCTCTCGAGGTCCTTTCCTGCTGGCTGGCCCATGGCCATGCACTGTGGGTAGCACTGACCCACAGGTGTCCTGCCCTGCAGGGGTGTGTGGGTAGTAGAGAAGCCCCAGATGACCCTGGGATTTCCGTGGGGCTGGGAGAGTGGGCAGCCACTTTCCAGACAGAGACAGGAGGTGCAGGACACAGCAGGGCCCAAGGAAGGTGGACCCTGTCCAGCAGTGACTGTTAGGTCCCAGGCCCTTGGAGCAGGTGGGGTGGGGAGCATGAAGGGCCAGGACGGGCTCATGGCTCTCTCCACTTGCCACCCCCAGTGCGGGATGCTCAGGCCGTGCGACACTACAGGATCTGGCGGCGCTCTGGCCGGCTGCACTTGAATGAGGCAGTGTCCTTTCCCAGTCTGCCTGAGCTCCTGGACTACCACAAGATCCAGAGCCTGTCCCATGGCCTGCGGCTGACCGTGCCCTGCTGGAAGGTAGAACCAGCTGCACCTCCATGGTGTGGTTGCTCAGGGCCAGGCAAGGTGCAAGGCAGAGCAGGGGTCAGCTGGGACCAGGAGATGCCCCTCTCCTGGTCACTTTCATAACCTGACCCACCAGCAGTCAGTTGGGCTCCTGCTGGGTCCTGGCTCTGGGAAGCTTGGGAAGAAGGGTCAACCTGGTCACCAGCCTGAGGACAGTCACTGGTGGAGGGAGGAGAGAGGTATTTGCATGCAGGACACTCAGACCCCCCAGCTGACCATGCCCTAGGCTTGAGAATGGACCAAGGCTACTCCTAAATGCAAGCCAGCGGTGGGGCCAGTGTCTCCTCCCTTCTTTGTACCTTCTGCCTGTCCCTCTAGCATGAGTCAGAGCCCCTGCCCCACTGGGCCAACTGGGAGAGACCGAAGGAGGAGTTCACGCTCTGCCGGAAGCTGGGCGCTGGCTATTTCGGGGAGGTCTTTGAAGGGCGCTGGAAAGACCAGGTTCGAGTGGCCATTAAGGTGATTTCCCGAGGTAAGTGGATCCAGTTGGGGGCTATGTTTGCCCACACGTCCCCATCAGCTCTGCCAGTGGGGACTTCTGGCCTGGCCCTGCTTGGGGAGGGAGCTCCAGTACATCTGCTGGGCACCTGCAGCGTGGATGATGGGGTGACTTCTTTCAGTACCACCTATGTCTTCACCTAAGTGCATTAATTATAAAACATAAGGTTAAATTCTCAAGGTAACGGAAAGTCACTCAAATAAGTGACAGGCAATCTGAAAGGGTTCACCTGAAACTGCCAGAGGTCTGGACCCCACCCCTCAGGAATCAGGGCCTGACCCATGAGGACCTGAGCTCTGGCTCAGGCAGGCAGGGCCGGCTGGGTGTGGTGAAGCAGATGGGGCCGCCCAGGCCTGGGGTGCTCAGGGCCTGGCTGTGGAAGCCAGTATTTCTTGAGCAACAGTGTGGTGACCTGGCCTCTTGCTGGGGCCTTCATGAGAGAATGTGCCCACCAAGACTGTGTGTACCCCAGACAATCTCCTGCACCAGAACACCTTCCAGCGGGAGATCCAGGCCATGAAGAAGCTGCGGCACAGACACATCCTGGCGCTGTATGCTGTGGCGTCTCTGGGGGACCCCGTCTACATCATCACGGAGCTCATGCCCAAGGGGAGCCTGCTGGAGCTGCTGCGGGGTGAGTGGGCCTGGGCCTTCTTCTCCCTGCATGAGAGAGACGTGGGCTTGCTGGAGGCACTGGGCAGCATGTGAGAAGTGACCAGAGTGCAAGGCACTCCAGCCAGACACCCAGGGAGCTCTCAGACACATCCTTGTTTTCTGGTTTAAGAAACGACCCAAGGTACAGTAAATCTACCACCTGCTCCTTGTGAAAGCCTGAGCTGAGTACAGACAAGAAAGCCACATACACGGAGACCATTCCACTACATCTGGTGCAGCTGGCAGGTCCGCACAGAGACCTGCTTGCATTTTCCAGCTTGTCTCTCTTTCTGGACTGCCGTCCCACCTTCTGGTGTTTCAGTGTGCACATGCACCAACGTGCCCCCCACATGTACATGTGCGTGCACACACACACACAGACACGTCCACGCAGGCTCACCCTCAGCCAACACATCATGCATGGGTCTGCAAGAGTCCATGCCACACACAAACATGTGCACGCAGGACAGACACACCATGCACACGTGCAGACGTGCACACACAGGCACACTCATCTCGCTCCTTCCGCCCCAGGTCATCTCCACGAAGCTCCTGTTTCCTTCAACACAAAAGCCAGAGTCAAGCATGGGATGCTGGGATGGCCCAACTGGATAATGAGCTGGGAGGGGCTTCCGCAGGGTAGGGTGTCATCCAGCAGTGTGTCCCTGGGGTAGAGACATCTAAAGGTCACAGCGCCGGGACACTCAGGTCTGAGAACTGGCAGCCTACATTTTCACGTAGCAAGTGATTTCCTTGGAATCAAACATTCCTCAGAGACGGAGTCTGGAGTGCTGAGGGACCACACTCCTCTGCCTGCTTTGCAGCAGGGAGCTGCAGGCAGAGCCACGCTGCCCCAGCATTGGCCTTTAGAGAGGCTGCCCACAGCTCCTCTGTCGGCCAGGCCAGTTGCCCTCTGCTCTGGCCGAGGAACAGGAGCCCACAGAGCCTTGTGCAGCCTGCAGACGAGGACTGACCCTGGCCTCCTGTGCCCCGCAGACTCTGACAGGCAAGCCCTGCCGGTTTCGGAGCTGGTGGACCTTGCGTCCCAGGTGGCAGAGGGCATGTGCTACCTGGAATCACAGAGCTACGTTCACCGGGACCTGGCTGCCAGGAACATCCTTGTGGGGGAGAACAATATCTGCAAAGTGGGGGACTTTGGGCTAGCAAGACTCATCAAGGTAGGGCTCCCAGCGGGAGGCCCGGGCATGGGACCGCCTCTCCCCTGGGTGCAGAGCTATGAACCCAAACGGGCAAGATGGGTTACTGAGACTGTGACGGTGACTGGCAGGGTCCACACAGCATGGCCTTGCTTGGGTCAGAGCTTCCTGTACTTGGGGTCTGAGCCCTCTGGTCGAGCAGCAGTGGCCATCAGTGGGTCAGACGGTGGTCAGTGGAGTGTGGCTACACCCTTGCCCACCCAGACTTCAGCTCCTACGCCTGTCTGTGCTGTGGGGGAGACCGTGCAGGAAGTCCTCAATGGGCCACCCCACCCTGTTTGATTGCAGGAGGACATCTACCTTTCCCATGACCACAGCATCCCCTACAAGTGGACAGCCCCTGAGGCACTCTCCCTAGGGCATTACTCCATCAAATCCGATATCTGGTCCTTCGGGATCCTCCTCCATGAGATTTTCAGCAGGGGTCAGACACCCTACCCAGGTACTGGCCCCACAGTGTTCCTGACTGGGCAGGTGGTGAGGTGGACTGGGCTGGTCCCGAGTGACTGGTGAGGGTGATGGGAGGTGCTTCCTAGGTGGCCTCACCTGGCACACCACACCTGTACACTGGTTGAGCATTCAGGAACATCCATCCCTGTACCTGGGGCCACTTCCTGGAGTCACTGTCCAGGGGGAGGATGCTAGAGGCAGACTATGCTGGAACATGTCCAGGACTCAATGGTGCAGAGGAAGGCTTCCCGGGAGGGGTGGGCGGTGGCTGGGTGTGGTTTCCAGCCTCCCAGTCCTCCAGCTCCCCTTGTCCTGCTGGTGACAGGCATGTCCAACCACGAAGCCTTCCTGAGGGTGGACGCTGGCTACCGCATGCCCTGCCCCCTGGAGTGCCCACCTCCCGTGTATAGGCTGATGTGCTCCTGCTGGAGCAAGGACCCGGAAGGGAGGCCTTGCTTCCAAGCCCTGTGGGAGAAACTCGCTGGCTTCACCAGGTACGAGAACCCACTCTGAGACGCCTGGGGGCGGCCTGGTCAGGCCCGGCTGTCCTGGACCTCGACTGAGGACAAGTGTGTCCTTTGGCTTACTGACATGATGGTGGACATGGCAAACAGCATGTGGGGACCTGAGGGAGCACAGAAGCAGCTGCAGGAAGCAGCCTGCACACTGCCCAACACTCTCACAGCTGTCTCCCCGCCACCAACCTCCCGGCAACAGCCTCTGGCCACAGGTGAACATGACCAGCACTTCTCAAGAAAAGCATCCTCTTGCCTTTGAAAGCTTTCTACGCAGTCTCTTCTAAAACCTTAGTCTTCTTGAAACAAACTTCAGGGACCTGACCATTGAAATAAGAAAAAAAAGAACATCTGGAAATTTGGAAACTGGAGATGAAGTCTGAGAAGTCTTTCCCAAAAAGAGCAGCACAGAGCTTTATCCAGTCCGGGCAATTGGAACTTCTTGGTTTTGTTTTGTTTTGTTTATTTGTTTGTTTTGGTACTGGGGATTAAACTCAGGGCACTGACCACTTAGCCACATCCCCAGCCCCATTTTGTATTTTATTTAGAGACTGGGTCTGAGTAGCTTAGTGCCTTGCTTTTTGCTGAGGCTGGCTTTGAACTTGGGATTCTCCTGTCTCAGCCTCCAAGTCGCCGGGATTACAGGCGTGCGCCACCACACTTGGCTGGAACCTTGTTTTTGACAAAAACACAAGCGGAGAAAACGCACTGAGTTTGTTTGAGTCAGTGACATTCTGAAAGGAGAGCCTGGGTGTGGCTCCCCAGATGTGAGTGGCACTCCCCTCCAGAAGGTGTCCCCAACACTGGTGTACAAAACCCAGGGAGTTCTACCCAGATCTTAGAGATACATGAGTGTTCACATCAGTATTCTCAAACTCAAATTATCCAATTTTTTTTTTTTGTACCAAGGATTGAACTCAGGGGTGCTTAACCACTGAGCCACATCCTCAGTCCTTTTTATTTTGAGACAGGATCTTGCTAAGTTGCTGAGGCTGGCTTTGAACTTGTGATCCTCTTGCCTCAGTTCAGTGGTTAAGTGAAAGAAGAAAAATGTGATTCTAAGCTGAAGTGAAGCTAGATACCTAACACCTGGGTGGTTCCCACAGAACACCAGCACACTGTGTCCACGGCAAGCCTGCACTGGAGCTCACGCTCGGTGCCGGGGTCTCACTCAGGAGGTGGGCAGCTGAATGCAGGCGGGCACAGCTGTGCTGAGGAAGAACCGGGCCCTCCTAGGGTGCTGGTGGCACAGCTCGGTGACTTCCTGGTTTCCCCGAGAAACTAGGGTTTCTGAGTGTAAAATTAGTTTACGTGCAATTGAAACCCTTAGAGGGCTGTGGCTGTGGCTCAGTGGTGAGCGCGTGCCTGGCTCCTGAGGCACTGGGTTCCATCCTCAGTGCCACATAAAAATAACCAAAATAAAGGTATGGTGTCCATCTACAACTAAAAGAAAGTATTTTAAAAAACCATTAGAAATAATAAGGTAAGCAGTCCTGCATTCAGCGTACAAGAGGAAAGTACGCTGTTCTTTGACAGAAACTGTAAGGCGTGAGGGCACCGACCGAGGGAGAAGGGAGCCATCAGCTCGCCCTGAAGCAGAGGGTCTGGCTGTCACAGTGGGTATTCACACACACAAAGCATCTGTGGAAACAGACCCTCCCCTCCTGTGACCAAAGCTCACTAGGCGGGGATGACGTATTTGTAAGGCTCTTTGAAAAGTCAGCTTCAGGGTTAAGAACACACTGGGGTGCAGCTGGAACTGGCTCTGTGAAAGGCCCTACCTTATCCTTTGGTAATGAGCCGAGGAGACAGGACTTTGTTTAAACATAACTTCTTGGGCTTCATTGTCTTTCACTAAGTCTTTGTTGCTGAAAAGCATCTTCTCACTATCAAAAGGGCCAAGTTTTACTCACAATTACGTGACCTAAATTTGCCTTTAAAAATTACTGTAAATTTGATTAAATCAATTACCAAAACTTTTGGCATGTTTACTTCTAAAATCAAATTCTAAATTTGACCTTGAACTAACTTTGGAGTTTCCAGAATGGCCCCTGGACTCTCTCAAAAGAATGTCTTTCAGCTGGACACCAGTGACCCAGGAGGCTGAGGTTGGAGGATTGCAAATTCAAGGTCAGCCTCAGCAACTTAGCAAGGCCTTAGGCAACTCAGTGAGACTCTAAATAAAATATGAAAAAGGGCTGGAGATGTGGCTCAGTGGCTAAGCACCCCTGGGTTAAATTCCTGGTACCAACATAATAATAAAAAAATAAAAATAAAAAGGGCTGGGCAAGTGGCTCAGTGGTGGAGCACCCCTGGGTTCAATTCCCAGTGTAGGGAGGGGTGGGGAAGTGGTCACCTGACACAGGCTCAGCTGTGCCCTCTACATGGGAAGCAATGTGGACACAGCTGACCCTCTCCAGACTGTGAACATGGATGCTGATGAGTGCTGCAGAAATCTGCTGGCACGCAAGCATGTTGTGTGCCACGGAAATAACCACACTCCCTTGTCCACCACACGATGGACGTAACAAACGCGTCAGATCCTCAGTCGTGGCTTTTCTTCGCGTGTGCATTGACTCTTCTTGAAGGGAAGCATTTGCAATCTGCTGTGGTTCAAACTCGATTCTCCTTCAAGGTTGCATGAGACTGACAGGTGCTCTGTACAGGCTTCTGACAGGGTCGGGGGTGAAGAACCCTGGGGAGTTGAAGGCTTGAGGCTGCCCCAAGATCAGCCTGCCAGGCCCGCCAACCCAGAGCAGAATGAGCTGGCGACCATTTTTTACTTTTTACCATTGCTGGTCCCTTACTACAGTTTTCCTGATTTGAGGATGCTGCCTGCAGCAACCTGGGAAATACTGAACAAAGGTAAACACTGGCGATTGTTTTCTGATCCTTCCAGAATCCACAAATTACTAGCAGGCACCCTTGCTTGCAGGGCAACACAGTCACGGTGGTGGGACCTGTTCTCTCTGGGGCAGACGTAACTGGGACACTGCTTGTGTTGCCAAGGCATCCTGTTTCCAGCTGTGACTAGTAACATGGACTTCATGGTCCTTGGGAAGAACTGGCACGGGACCTTGGGCAAGCAGTGACCTTGGGGTGAGAAAGGGTGTTGCTTCCTGCAGGCCTAGGAACTGAGGTGATTAGGGAGACTGGGACGAGGACCCACACCTACACCCCTGGGCTACAGGGACAGGTCCAGGGCTTGGCTTCCTAAGGCAGCTTTGTGACCCTGTTCATCATGTCCCAGTGTTCTCTTGATCCTGCTATCCAGCTGCATCCTGAATAGTTTTCTCCAGTATCTGGCTACCACTCTCCACACCAGCATTTCCAATTTCCAAGTTTTTAGCTAGAAATCACTAAATTTCCTGAAGCTCTGGAAGTTGTAGCTGGGTGACGTGGGAGGGACTTGAGAAAAATCCTGACTCGTGTGGAACACCTTGGTGACAGCCCAGTAGCAGACCAGAAGGCCTGCCAGGTGCCACCTGAAGGTACTGCAGGCCCGAGGAGGAAAATCTCTAGGCTTGCTGGGCCTTGAGCTGCTCTCATCACAGTCTCTTCCTGATTCCCTGAACCCCATCAGCATGCAGAAGCCAGCTGTGGGGGAAGCCAGCACCTCCGAGAGCGGACAGACTGCACTCCCACTGGACAACACTCCCTGCCCTGCCCTGTTTGATCCTTGCCACTTCTTAGGAAGACCCCACATGGGACTTCTGCAGCAAACACAGCTCCCACAAGACTGAGAGGACAGGGGCAGCAGGCTGCAGAACCCAGGGCATCACTCTCTGGCCGCCTCCCCTGAGGACCTCATGGGGTGGACGTCCTGCCCTGTACTGAGCTGGAGCTCAGAGCTTTGATCCTGAGCACCTGGGACTTCAGATCAGGAACATTCAGCCAGTGAAGTCTATGCAGATATCTTGATCCAAAAAAAATGAGTTTGATATCAGTACTTCAGGTAATCATTTCAGGACAATAATGTCCAGATTAGTCTTTGGGGTCTTCACTCTTCAGGATCCTATATCATGTACAACTCGTATTGTACAATTCTACATACATGCTTTTCTCTTGCTAACCTGTCCATTTTACAGGTTTTCAGAGGTGAAACTTGTGGTGGGTTTCTACAGTTGCCACCACCAGCTCTGAGGGCCTTGACCAGATACCGCAGCTAGAAGTCAGTGTGGGGGTCAGGCTACTCTTCGGAATAGCCTCCCTCTTCTGGATCCATCCAGAGAAGGAAGGAGCCCTCACGGGGTCCAGCACTGGTTGCCTGACCTGGGAGTCTGGATGAAGTTGCATCCACACTATAGGCGGCTGGACTCCTGGGGGAAGGCAGGAGGGAGGCTCAGCTGTCAGGGACCACAGACCACTGAGCTTCCGTGGACTCCTGAGCTACTTACAGTGTAAGGGGCAGGAAGGCCTGCTGAGTCCATCACAGCTCTGCTCCCTACCTGTGGGGGCCTCTTTACCCCTGCTGGCTTTCAGTTACTCTGCCTCACTCTTCTGTCCACTGAGTACACTAGGCTACCTGTGGCAGGAATGTCCACCCCCGATGCGTGCGGCGCCTAGTCTTCAGCCTGTCCCGGGCATTGCGAGGGTTGGGTGACAACACCCCTACAGAAGGCAACCGAGAGGGCCGGTCTCAGTCCTGTCTGCGCCACCACCCTCCCTGGCATCGAGGGATGGCCTTGTCAAGGTCTTCCACTTCCCTTTATGGGACATCGAGTTCCTCCAGCCAAGGGCTCCCAGACACATGGCCAGAAGCCCAGCCTCCCCCAGGGGCCACAGTGACTGCCCTGGAATTCTCCTTGTCCAGCTCCAGGACCACCTGCCATTCTGCAGCAAAGGCAACCACCCCCTTGGGTGGTCTCACCAGACCTGAGATGGGGCCTCACTATGAGGGCCCTGAGGAAGGCCCCCAGGAAGGTCTGGAACAGGAGTAGCCACTAACAGGGAGGCCAGGAGAGACTCAGAAACCCTCGGACACACCACTGGGGCTGCCCACTGTTTGGAGTTTATTTTCTGCTTGGAGCAAGGCACAGTTATGGGGGTCAGGAAAGCCTGTTGTGGTTTGGAGAGGAGGGGTCTCTTGCCCGGTGCCTGCCATCTCCATGTTGAAGAACCCAGCTGGTCTCTGCTTGCTGCAGCCCACTTGGCCTACCCGTTGAAGTGGGCAGGATTCGACCTAGCACCTTGGAAGTCCCCATCAGTGGGCCACCAGGTCAGGATGGAGGCCCAGTGCTGGCCTGGCTGGGCTGGCTGACAGGCTGCTTCCTTGTGGTTTCTGGAGCCAGGCGACGGGTGACCATACCGGTGGAGGCCTGGGTGGATTCCGCGCTGGAGGAGAGCAGGTGGTAAATGTGTCAGCAGCTGGCTTTGTTTCTGCTGCCCTCCCACCCCGCCAAGGTGGACTTACTGTTCTGGGGATTCCAACACTGTGGCCATGAACGGAAGAGTGGACTTCCCGAAGAAGAAGCTGGCCCACCAGTGACCCGGGTCGGCCTTGGGGAGACCTAAGAGAAGCAGAGTGGGTGACGAGCCCGCCCAGGACAGGACCCCTCCCCGCGTTCCGCCTGGCTGGGGGGCTGGACCTGCTCTCACCCGGGTGCTGGGGGATGGCCTCCCCAGGGTACTCCACACTTCCGCAGGAGCTGTTGCTGGACGCGGAGCCCAGGCGGCCTGGGGAGGGGAGGCGGGTCAGTAACAGGGGCTTCACCGGCAGCACGGGGCAGTGCTGGGCTCCGTGGGGCGGGGGTCGGCAAGGGGCTACTTACGCCGGTAGTAGTCGTGGGTGGCCACGAGCGAGCCGCTGGAGGGGATGGCTGCCATGCTTCGCCGTGGGCTGGTGGAGACCTGCGCGGGGCGCGGCCCTGGTCACGGCGCCCACGAGCGCTCCTTGGGCCGCGTCGTCCCGCCCGCGCCCGGCTGCTTCCGGGCAGCTCCAACCAGCCCCAGCCGGCGCGCGGCCGAACAAAGGCGCTTTGTGCTCCGCCGTCCCGGGCGCAAGAGCCCGCGGCGCCGCCCAGCCCGCCCCGGGACCCGCGCCCACCGCCACCCACGCGCCCGTACCTCGGCGGCGACCCCTCGCGGCCCCCGGCGCGCGGTCACGGGTGGCGGCGCCCGAGAACTAGGCCGCGGAGCCCATCTGCAGAGGAGGCCGCGGGAGGCCGCTCCTCCCCCGCGCGCGAGGTGCGCACGCGCGGAGCGCTATGGGGCGGGGACTCTCACAGGCCCCGCCCCGTCCTGTTAGCCCCTCCCCGCCCACAGCAAGGCCCGCCCGCACCTCCGTCCTGACCAGCCCCACCCATCCCGGTAGGCCTCGCCCCAAGGCCCCACCCAGCCCGGTTGACCCCGCCCCAGCCCCGCCTGCCGTAGCTGGACAGCCATAGCTGGACTGCGGAGGCCAATTCCAGCGCCCTCTGCCTGGAGCGGTCCGGGGACTCGTTCCGGCCTGGCCTGGGACTGGAGTGGTTAAAGGACGCCCTGCCCGAGTACTAGGACTGGTATCTGCCCTCTCTCTCGCTCGGGACATAGTGGGCATTTGCTCGCGCGTGTCCCTGCTTCCGCTTCTGTCTCCCCAGCTGTGCCCACTGCGTGGTACCCAGAAGTACTTGAAGTCCTCCAGCTTTTCCCTTCTAGGGCTGCCATGGCTGCTCTTGAGCCTGCGACCCGACGGGTACCCCAGACCCAACCTACATCCAGTCGCAGGTGGGGCCAGGTGGCAGCAGAGAAAGGAAGTGGAGGGCGCAGTGGAGGGGAGGCTTATTTGGGTGGGTGTGAGTAGAGATTTTCTGTTTGGGGCAACCTCCAGTAGCTGGAGGCATAGGCTCTGTTTGGAGGAAACTAGGGAAGTTCCCTCAGGTACCTGGGACCCTGGGGACTAACCAGCCAGCCTTGGCCTTCCCAGTCCTTCCTGCAGGCACCCAAAGCCCCAGCTTCTCTCTGCCCGGGAGGGGCAGCCATACAGACAGTGGAGCCTTCCTGGAGGCTGAGAGGGTCTGGGGAGGGGTGGGACTCAGGAGGACCCCATAGTGGGTCTGTCCAGTGGTTTTGATTCTGGGATTCCAGTGGTGGCTGGGAGGGCAGTGTGCCAACTCTGTCCTGGGCACCATTCCTGTGCCTGAAGCCTTAATGCTTGGAGAAGACCCAGAGCTAGATGAGGACCCTGGGGGGGCCTGGAGACACTCCTTGATCCCCGAGGACACAGAGAGGTTCTGCTGGGACCCTACACCTTCCCCTTTGTTCCTTGTTCCAGTCTGTTTGGACCTGCTCTGTGCCTCCCAGTGGATGGAGCCCAGCGGTGGGTGGACCATCCCTCCCAGTGGATGGTCAGGTCAGGTTGATACCTGAGGACGGTGGGTGGGGCAACTGGCCCTTCCCAGAAGAGGGAGAAGCATGGGGTAGGTACCCCGAGGCATGGTGCTGGCTGGTGGTGGGCAACAGCCAGGAGACCAGAGCCTGGAGGGGGTAGGAGAGGGGGCGGGGCTTCTGAGTGCCACTCATAGGGCAGATTGGTCATCTGGGTGACACTGTGGGGACAGGACTTTTTGCAGTTGCTTGTGTGCAGTCTCTGACAGACTGGCCTTCTCTGGATTCCCATGACCTGGCCAAGTGGTCCTGGAGCATGGGGTGTTTCCTGTGGCTTGAGGGTCCAAGGATGGAGAGGCTGCCCAGAGAAGCCTGCCCTGGACCTGACAGCACAGGGCCTCAGAGAATCCTTATCTTGTGTCCACTGGAGGTAGTTGCTCTCACACAAATGCCTGGTGTTAACGTCCGGCTGTGCTCCTTAACTGCACAGTGGGTTCCCAGAGATGGAAGGAAAAATAGCATCCTGTGCCAAACTAGAGACAGGTGTGTCCCAGGGCAGCCCTGTGCTCTTTTCCGTGATGAGAGATAGGGGCACCAAGGTGTCTTGAGGTTGGAGAAGGGACCTCAGGCCCCTCAGCAGAGGGTGAGCTGGAAGTCTCTGCCCGGCCCACCTTCTCCCCCACATCCTCCAGCTGTGAGGGTGTGAGCCTACACAGGGAGACCAGAGGTAGGACAGCCTCGTACTACTGGGGAGCAGATAGGGAGCCCCAGGACAGGCCAGGATAGGCCATGAACCACACACGCCCACTCCTAGAAGCTGCTGAGGGTGCTAGCTTTGCGCCCTGAAGCTCTGCACCCAACAGGAGGCAGGGCCTGGTTCCAACCTCCCCACACCCCCAGACCAATGTTCCTCCTGCCACCAGACCTTGAACATGCTGGTCTTGCCACCTGGAGCACCACTGCCCTGGTGCTGAGGCAGCACTTCCCTCCAGGTCCTGAGTGCCAAGAGCAGGAACCGTGCCCACCCAACTAACGAACTCTGACTAGGGTGGGTCCTGTTCACACTGACCTTGCAATTCTGGCTGGCCAGACCCTTCCTCAGCCACCTCAGACTACGTGACGCTGGCCCTCACTGGGTGCAGAGGAGTGCCAGGTGTGGACACTGGGAAGAACTCCTGGACCCATCCTCTGGAGTTGGGGGCAGGGCCAGCTGTGCCCCTGGGGTTGGTCTGTGATAGTCTGGGTCTGGGACCCTGCAGAGATGCTGAGGCCACCTCCTGGCAAGGTCTCCTCCTATGGAGTGTTCTGTTTGGGGCAGAGACTGAGATGGAGTTTGGGGTGCAAAGGGCTGGGAGGTACTGCTGACCATAGCTTTGTACTCTGCTGGCCAGGTGTGCCTATCCATGGGGAAGATCTTGAGTGGAGGAGCAGACGGTGGGGCCCCCCACTGACCATGCCCAGCTTCGGCAATGGAGACTGAACGGAGGGTTTCTTCTTTCTTCCTCCCTCCCTTCCCCCCACCTGTTCCTGGCCTCTGCTTTTGGCCGCTGGGTTGCCCAGTCTGGCCTCAAGCATCCTCCCGCCTCAAGGAACTTCCTGGTGCGGGCACTGCAGGCACTCACCTGGCTTCAGGACACTTTTTTCTTTAAAATGGAGAAGTACAAGCTACCCAGAAGGTGCGGACTCTGAGACCCCTGCCCAGAGCAAGCCAGGGTGCTGGATGGTGGCCCTGTCACATGCTGGTTAGGGTGGAGAAGGACCCCTCCACAGAGGCTGCATGGCAGGAGGGTAGGGTGGCACTGCACTGTTCTCATTGCTTCTGAGGCTGGTCCAGTGCCCCGTCCTACTGAGGACATTCCCTGGCCTGTCCCAGGCATGGGCCCATAGGCCTGGGCTGGACCTGTTCTGCCTGTTGGGCAGTGGGATTTTGTTAGCAGCTGGCTCTCTGAGCCGTCTTCTCAGGTGACCATGTTCATGGGTAGAGGAGACCCACACCAGGTGGGAAGGCCAAACTTGGGAAAAGTCCGTGTGTCTCCAGCACTGGGCATGGGGGGTGTTTTGGGTACTCAGGGTCTGCAGGGCTGTACTAGGTGGGCTGGCACTGGGTCAGATACAGCAGCAAGGAACGAACATGTGCCTGAGCCGCTAGCTATGAGGAAATGGGGACAGAAGTATGTGGGATGGGGGACTGTCACACACCCACTGCTGGAGGCTGACCAGCCCAGTTGTTTCTGGACGTGGGTGGGGTGGCATCAGTGGGATGCCTGAGCTGGGGAGGAAGTGGCATAGCTGGCCCAACACAGTTGCTGCCTGCCACTCCAGAGCCTCGGCCTCTCTGGGATGGGGCCATGGAGGCACCTGCCGGCACAGGGATTGCTCAGCAGCTGGGAGCTGTTGCTGTCACCTGCATTTCCCCCCAGGTTGAGCTCTGCCACGCCTGCAGCCAGGGCTAGAGCCCTCAGAGCTACAGCCACTTCTGAAAGACAGAGTGTTCACTGTGATCTCAGTGGCTGGCCGCTTCTCTTCCTCCAGGGATGGGAAGGCTGTGTCCTTAGTGACTCTGGCAGGGCTGGTACCTTCTCTTTGCAGGAGAAGGTGAGATGAGTGAGTAATGCTTTGTGAGTGCACAATGCAGGAGGCACTTGTATGAGGTCCGGAGCAGCAGCCTCTCTGCCCTTCAGTTCCTTGTCTGTAAAGTGGGGAGTACAGAGTCACAGGACTATTTTGACGTGAGGACGCACCCCGCAAATGCTCAGATGAGTACCTGGCACACAGTAGGTGCTCAGCAAAAGTTAGATATTATCCCGGTTGGTATACTCTCACTACTGGAAACAGTCTACTGTGCTCACTTGCTGGCTAAGCAAGATCTGTGGGGCAGAAACTGCATCTTCGTCACCCGGGGCTCAGTGGCTAAGACACAATCAGCCAGGTGGTAGGCTTTTGATGAACTTGCTTGATCAAGAGTGAATCACGTTGCTAATACATAAGCGGGGGTGGCATTAGAGAAGAATAGTTATTTTAGTTTAGGTAGAGCAGAGTGAAGGGAAGGGCGGGGGTATAGGGGAAGAAGGATAGCAGAGTGAAACAGACGTTAAAACCTCATGCACATGCATGACTGCATGACCGATGTGATACTGCAATATGTACAATCAGAAAAATGAGAAATCACACTCCATTTATGTATGATTAATCAAAATGCATAAATACATTCTACTGCCATGTATAACTATTAGAACAAATAAAAAAGATTAAAAAAAATGAATCATGTAATAAAAGATGGGTGACGACCAGAGTGCATGGTGAACTTGCAGAAACAGGAATTTAGCACTCTGGGTTCAGCAAGCCAAGGAGGGCTTGTTCACCAGAATCACTGAACTTCAGGACAGAATCCAAAATCGCTCAGCATAAAAGAACTAGGGAGACCTCAGTACACACAGGAAGCAACAGCCAACCGATGCTAACACTAGATGACTCGACAGAGACTCTAACAGCAGGTGTCATAAATGACAGTTAATAAGCAGTTACTCACCCTCTTCTATCAAGTAATGGAGAGTCAGCATTGGATGGAATTCAACCTCCATCGTGATAGACACTCGGGGCAAAGCAGGGACAGCAAAGAACATCTTCAGGAGCAAGAGGAGCATTGACAGCCAGCGTTCTCCTTTCCCAGAAGCAGGGGAACGTGGTCCATGCTTGCCTCTGTTACCAACAGCAAGTACAGCAAGGAAAACACAAGGCACAGAGTTTGGAAATGGACTGCTGACCAGCCTCTTCATGATGACAGAGACCCCAACGGAGCCTGGGAAAAGCCACCTGGATCAACACGAGGTCAGCAAGATCCAGGGTGCCACACCTTTGTAAGCCATAGGACACAGAAATCCAAGGAGACGTGAGCACAGAGACAGACATGTCGGTGGGCTGCAGACAAGGGGGTGGGCTCCAGGCAAGCACGGTGATCCTCACCAAGTTAGTCTCTGGACATGATAGGACCACCCAGAATTGCAACCAGGAGTCTGAAAGATACAGACAAGCAGATTCTAAATTTAAGTGCGAGACGAATAAACTAGAATGCTATAATGACTTTTAAAAATAAGAATATAAAGAACTTGTGCTTTTTCACTTTAGGTGGGGGTAATGGAGATGGACCCAGGGCACTCTACCACTGAGCCATATCAACAGCCCTGTTTTATTTTTTGAGACAGGATCTTGCTTAGTTGCTGAGGCTGGCCTTGAACTTGCGATCCTCCTGTCTCAGCCTCCAGGATTGAGCAGTTCAGCTTCACCATCATGCACTCACTCTCCGTGAGGGGCAACCATCACCTCCGTCAAAGCATTTTATCGCCCCAAAAGGAAGCATGCTGGAGGCAGCCCTCTTGCCTGCCCTGCTCAGCCCGGGCAGCCACTCTGCTTCAGTCTCTAGAGTCACCGCTGGACGTTCCAGGTCGATGGAATCACAGGGCCAGGCCTGCCCTACCTGGCTGCTTGGGTCGGGTTCCCTGGGGTCCTGTGGGGGGAGGTCCCTTTCTCCCTCAGGCTGGCCATGCCCCATTCTGCAGCACCCCAGTCTGCTCACCTCTCAGACCCCCCGAACTTTCCGCCTCTGGCTGCAGTGAACACCCCATGTTCACGGTGGTGTTCAGGTGCTGGTTTTCAGCTCTTCTGGGTCTCTGCCCAGGAGAGGAATCGCTGGGCTGTGCTGCTCTTTGTGGAATTGCCCAGTGTGTCCACCGGGCTGCACTGGGTGGGAGGGCTTTGGCTTGCCACACCTCTGCCAGCGCTTGCTGTCTGCCTGGGTCCCCTTAGGGCCATCTTGGTGGCGGGAGGCTGTGTCTCACTGAGGTTGGATCTGTGTTTCCCCGGGGACTAAAGATGTCCAGCATCTCTTCAGGTGCTTATTGGTCACTCGCGTGTCTTCTTTGGAGAAGCCTTTATTCAGAGCCTTTGTGTTTTAGTTGGATTGCCTTCTAACAGTGTGGTGAGATCTCTGGTTGATTTTTAAACCCATGGTTGGAGGTAAGGGTTGCTGAAGACGTGGCTCTTCCCCAATGGTAGGAATTGCCAAGAACTGCAGCAGTGCAGAAGTGTGCTGCTGGAGAGGGAAACCACAGTCAGCGTGGGTGAGTGGAGCCCCAGAGGGACCGCACAGGTGCTGTGCTGTCACAGAGGGGACCCGTCCTTGCCCACAAGTGCTCGGGGAGTGGCATCTGCAGGGGAAAAGAGTAGACTAACCGTACACCTCGAATTGCCCACGAGATGGAAGCCTGCCGCCACGTGGACTGGCTGCCGTGCAGACACTAAAACACACAGTGCAGACGTCACGCTGCTAGGCGTGGACCCAGCGATCATCTTTGTGACTTGGCATTGGAGGTCAAAAGCAGGATCCATTACAAAGTATGGGTATACTTGACTCCATCAAAGTTGAAATCTTCAGGGTTTTTGTTTTTAAATTGTCGCTATTACTTTTTTTTAAGAGGCGGGGTCTCACATGCTGCCCAGGTTTGTCCCAGTCTTCTGGGCTCCAGGGATGCCCCTGCTTCAGCCTCCTGGGGCCAGGACGGCAGGGACTGGCCACAGCGCTTGTACTGTGAGCACTGCTCCTGAGGTCGGAACGCGGGTGTGGCAGGGAGGAGACTTGCGGACCACGCGTCTGACGACAGCTTGCACCGGCAGCAGGTCATGTGCTCCCACGGTGGATGCTGACAGAATGAGCAACTCCTTTAAAACTGGGTCTTCTCTAAGGAGGCTCAACACAGCCAGTCCTTAGGGAGCTGCAAACCCAAGCACGGAGCCCCTCAGGCCTGCAGCAGGCCTGATCAGAAGGACCTGCTCCATGGCTGTGGGAGTTCAAAGCTACCGCCCCGGGGACCAGCTGTGCTCGCTGATCCCTGATGGATGGAGAAGGGAAAAGGCATACCCATACCACGAGAGCCCACAGGCACAGCCAACCGGATCACAGGAAGTGCATCACCGCGGGCAGGCGGGCAGCTCTGGTGCGTGGGGAAGGAGAAGCACTGACCCCCAGCACGCCTGCCAGAAAGTACCCCTGGTCTGTCAGTGCAGAGATGCAGGAACCCGGTCGGGAAGGTCTGCGAAGAGACTCCCAAGCCTCTGCTCCCGAGGGTGGAAGGTGCTGCTGGGATCCAGAGAGGAGACGTCGCCCGAAGCTCACCTGTGAGGCAGTGCGAGAGGGTTCCAGTGATGAGACGGGGTAGGGCAGCCTGCACCCCATCAGTGCACCAGGCCCCCGGTGGGGATCAGGCAGTGTGGCTGGAGGACTGGTCACTGGGGGCGTGTCTGGGTGCATGTTTCGTCCCTGGAGGGCAGAGTGCTCTCTCCTTCCCAGCTGCTATGACCTGAGCTGTCTTCCTCCTCCACACCCTCCCACCACAATGCTCTGCTTCGTCTCGGGCCCAGAGCCACGCAGCTGGGCAACTTCTAAGTCATTCTTCTGCCCTGCCTGAGTCATTTTGGGCTTGGTCTGTCCCCCAGCGCTCCCGTGGAGGGAGTGGGTCTCCAGTGTGGCAGGGCCAGTGAAGAAGAGGAGCTCGCGGGGGTCAGTGCTGCTCTTACACAGCTGTTCTCATGGGACAAGTCACAAAACGTGAGCCTGGCTGGGGCCACGGTGCACGTCCGTGATCCCAGCTACTCAGGAGGCTGAGGATCGCAATTTCAAGGCTAGTCTGGGCAACTTAGCAAGACCCCATCTCAAAATAAAAAGTAAAAAGGGCGGGGATGCAGCTCAGCAGTAGTGACCCTGGGTTCCACCCCCAGTGCCACACACACACCCCGGGTGAGCCTGACCCCTTCCCTGGGCAGTGGGATACTCCTGCCAGACACAGCGCTCTCTCTCTGGCTTCCTGTTTGTCTTGTGTTCTCACCCTTCCACATGCATTCCCAACGTCATGTGGCTGACACAGCCAGAGTCACCAGAGGCTGACTGGAGGAGGCTGACTGACCTTGGACTTTTTTCAGCATCCAAAACTTGGAGCTGAATGAACCTCTTTTATTTATGAGGTACCCTGCCTCAGGCACTTTGTCATAGCAACAAAAACATCCAGACTGTCAGTGAAACCAATATGGGATTCAGAATTCAGAGAGAATGGAGCTATGCAGAGTCACCAAGGCAACTGGAGTGTGCCCTGAAGAGAGAGTAAAGTGTTGAGGACCAAGACAACGGTTTACACAGGTGCTTCTCACATGTTTGAGGAAAGAGAACACACAGGTAGAGGAAGAGGGTGATGAAGTAAGACAGAAGCCAGCAGCTCATGCACCTGGGTGAAGGGTAATGTCTTGATATTATTCTTGCACCTTGTCCTCAAGTTTGAAATTATTCCAAACAGAACATTATTTCCCTTTTGGTGTGGAACCAACCTCTACTGATAACTGCACAGGAGCTCACAAGGGCCCATGGCAGTGGACACAGCACACAAGACCGGGTCCCCAGAGGACCCCCACAAGTGGCCTTGTGCTGCTCACCCAGCCCCCTCTGGAGCACAGCTTCTGACGGATACCACAGTCCATCCTGCAGAGCACGGTGCCCCGTAGGCCGAGAGGCAGGGGCTGGAGTAGGGTGGCTGTGTGACCAGGGGCTGGGCTGTGTCCACTGCAGGCTAATCCTTATCTGTCACCACCCGGCAATTGACAGTTAGTGACTTTAAAAAACCTACCAGATGGATGCAGTGGCACATGCCCGGAATCCCAGCAGCTTGGGAGACAAGCAGGAGGACCACAAGTTCAAGGCCAGTCTCAGCAAGTTAGCAAGACCCTCAGCAACTTAGCAAGACCCTATCTCAAAATAAAAAATAAAAAAGGACAGGGGATATATCTCAGTGGTAAAGAACCCCTGGGTTCAATTCCCAGTATCACAAAAAAAGAAACAAAACAAAACAAAACACACTATCTTTTCCTAATCCGCTCATGTGATCAGAGTCTAGGCTGGTTCAACTGAATTGCTCAGGGTCTCAAAGGCACCATCGAGACACCGTGCCTCTTTCTGAACCCCCATCAAAACTCGCCATCTGCACAGGAGGAGGAATGCCACCCAGGGTGATGGAGAAAGGCTGCTTACCAGTGAACTTCCTCTCAGCCCCAAAGATGAACCTCCTGGTGATTCTGCCCCAGTTGCAGGGCTGATGCCAAGAGGCAAGGAACCACCCACTGTGTGGTTCCAGGTCTGCCCTGGGGACGAGCCAGCAGAGACCCCTGCGTGGTGACCCACACAGGAGTGCGGTGGCAGGTCTGCAGTGGCAGCTCAGACCTGGAGGTGGGGCGATACGCAGCCAGGAAAGCGAGTCCGCACTGCTCGCAGGACATGGCGCCACCGCAGACGCTATGGAACACCTGAAGGTGGGACCCGGTGTGTCCCCACAGGCCCGTGTTCCAGGCCTGGTCCCCAGAGAGGCACGACGGGAGTTGGGACCTCAGCCCCTTTGGCTTTGCTTCCTGCCCTGAGGTCAGCGCCTGCCTGGGTCCTCCAGGATGTGCTGCTTGACGTGGGGCTGGTGTCAGGCCTGGACCTGGGCCCTCACAACTGAGCTGAAGCTCCTTTTCCTCTGCACCCTGCCGGTCTCCTGTGTTGGAATGCAAAGCCCACTAATGCAGCCTGTGCAAGAAGCCAGTGGACGCATGCTGCTTGCTCCACTCCTAGGAAGCCAACTGCAAGGTGGGGACCATGGTGACCTGTGGGCTGTGACCAGGGCTGAGGGCAGGCCCTATCTCCCGGTCTGTGGTGCTCACAGGGCACGAGGGCACACTCCTGTCCTGGAAACTCACTCAGCAAGTGCAGCTGCCACTGTGCACCCACCAGTGTGCTCACCCAGGGTGCTGAAGGGCGAATGTCCTCTTGTGCCCTCCGCTGTCCCTTCCCCAGCCACGGCTCAGCCTCCCATTCTTAGTGTTGTAGGGAAGGCTTCGTGGGCAGGAGAGCTCTGGACCTTCCCACAGCTGAGGGGGATGCACCTGGGCAGCTGCCTCAGCAGCTCATCCTGGCTGCTGGAGGTCCATCAGTCCTGCTGCATCCCAACTGCCCAGTGGAGGGCAGCTCTTGCAAAGGAGTGAGGAGGTCTGCAGTGGCCGAGCTATTTCTGGGTCACCCCTCCTGGATCCTGCTCCAGGCACACAGTTAAGGAGACTGGCCTGGGGCAGGTACCATGATGGCCTCTCCCCCGGGTCACTGGAAGGAAGCCCTAGGGGACCCACTTGGACTTCTGCATCCTATGATGGACCTGGCTACACAAGGAGAAGCAGCTGTTGCCCTCTCCCCTCCCTTGAGTGCA
The DNA here is from genome assembly GCF_902686445.1 of Sciurus carolinensis. NCBI lineage: Eukaryota > Metazoa > Chordata > Mammalia > Rodentia > Sciuridae > Sciurus > Sciurus carolinensis. The sequence continues at coordinate 627,314 of NC_062214.1, forward strand.
GGTCCAGAGGAGACTGACTGGGGCAGTGGGCCTGCAGACACTCCCTGGAACCTCCCTCTGCCCCGGGGGCATTGGACACAGCGCCCCGCTCCACCCCAGAAGCTGCCACTCCTTGGGTCCAAGAGGCTAACCCCTCCCCAGTCAGTGGCTGCCTCCTTTTTGACCTCCCAGCTTATGATGGACTGAATGGGGGCCCTGCATCTCAGAGCCCCTGCCTCTGCAGAAGCCCCGTGGGGCTCCTCCTCCTATTGGGGTGGAGAGAAAGTGCCCTGGAGGCGGGTGAGCTCCCAGGGAGGACTCAGGGGGAGGAGCTTCCCCAGGGTTGGCCTGCCTCTCACCATGACAACGGCTCCCTGCAGCACCGGGCTTCCCTGGCAGACCCTCCCAATACTGAGCTTTGGGGGTAGCATGTTTGGGGGCCCTGGCTGGTCTGTAAGTGACCCCTCCTGGCCCAGTTCTTCTGACTAGGGAAGACACGATCCCAGAGCCAGAAGCTCCTCTCTTGCCATGGAGATAGTTTAATTTGCTGCCTCAAAGGTTTACTCATTCCCCGGGTGCCCTGCCCTGAAGCTGGCCACGGGGGAGGACCTTGTCCCTGGGGGCTGTCCTGGATCCTGCTGCACAGTTAGGCTGGTGGATGACAGGCTCCGTGCCTAGGGACTAGACATCTGCAGACACACTGAAGCCAGAGGGCGATCCAGCCAGACCCACCTTGCCCCGCCCCCCATCCAGCTCGGGCCCAGCTGTCTGGGTTGCAGCCTCCACCTGCTGGGCAGTGGCTCCCAGGGTGCTGGCTTGGAGATGGCCGATGGCCCGTGAGCAGCACACACCAGGTGGTTTGCTATGCACTCCAGGCTATTCTTAACCTGACAGTGATGTCACCAGCAGCCAATGGGAGGCAGGTTTATTTCCAGGGCCGACAGATTGATAAAGGTTAATTTTAGCTGGGTCTTCACTGCCGTGAAACCACAGCCAGCAAGGAAGGGGTAGCCTGTGCCTCCCTGAAAGCTTGAGGATGGGCTCCAGGCTCCCGGAGGGGTTGGGGGGAGGGCAGGGCCTGTCCCCTTTCCTTCCATCTTGCTCCCCAGAAGCCGCCCGGTAGCCCTGGCCCTCCAGCCTGCCTACCCCCACTCTTGGCTGCGCCCCAGGGCCACTGTGACTGGTGACTCAGACACAGAAGAAGGGCTACTGAGGGGCCGAGACCTGACCTGGGGCACGACCAGGGGAAGCACAGTCTGAGCCACAGGACTTCTGTTTGGAAGTCACACTGATGCAGGTCAGGCCTTCTGAGCACCTACTTGCAGTGTGACCTGGCCTCTCTGTGCCCAGCCACTCATGGGTTCACAAAGCCCTGGGGCCTGCCTGCAGAGAGCTGTCGGGGCTTGGATGTAGCCTGCGATGGCGTTCCTTAGCATCGCTCCCTTCCTGGAGGACCAAGGACTGTTGACTGTTCGGCAGTTAGTATTTGTCTTTGTCTTAGTCTGCGACTGTCACAGAATTCCTGAGATTTCCTTCTCACCCTCTGAGGCTGGGGACCCCGAGATCAAGGTGCAGGATGTGATCAGGACTTCTTGCTGTGTCATCTCATGGACGCAGGAGGAAGAGCAGAGGAAGACCCCCTTCCCACTAGCCCTTCTCACAGTGGACCCCTCCCAAAGGCCAGCTCCCAGCTCTACTGCCTGGGTCAGGTTTCCAGCACTGAACCAGCACCTGGAGGCAGTAGCAGCTAGGGGGAGTTTTCCAGTGCTACCCTGAGGCCAGCAGCTGCTCAGCACCGCCAGTGCCATTAGCCTGATGCTGCAGTCTCCTTGTGTGGGCCCACTTTCTGCATGTTCTGAGTATCTCCAGTGCCCATGGGGGCTTGTTGACCCTGCAGGACTGTACAGCTGCATGTCCTGGAGGCCCTGAGGGACCCGGCCCCCTCCCCGGGGTCAGTGCATAGGTGTTTTGGGGAGGATGCCGTTGCCTTGGGCCATTCCAGGCCTCCCCAGCACAGGGCCTTGCTGGCTGGCTGCTCCCCAGTGGTAGAGGAACAGTGGCTCAGGCTGGAGCCATGACCCTCTGAGGCTGAGGGCAGCCAGCATCCTGTGTGCTGGCCAGCATCCAGGGCCTTTGACCCTTTTGTGTGGCCCTGCCAGCCTGCAGAACCCCAAGCCTGCCTAACCTTCAGGCAGGAAGGGGCATGAAATGAAGAGACCAGCAGGGCAGGGCGGGCAGGGAGGTCTTACTGTCTGCCAGGCATTTATTTTTATTTCCTGGCTCCCAACTGACAATATCAGCAGTGCTCGGAAGTGCCCCAGTCATCTGAGAGACCCACTCTGACTCAGGCCAGTGCAGAGCCCTCCCCCTGGGCTGGGAGGGTCAGCCCACCTTTACTTCCTCCTGACGTCTGCCAGCTGTGGCACCTCACCGACATCACCCCAGTGGGAGGCACTGGGCCCTGATATGGACCTGCCATGTCTAGACCCAGTGGACACCCAGTGGGACACAGGGGACAGACAGTGCTGTCACTCACGGATCTCCCAAGGCCCCTTGCTGTGAACCTGCTCTATGAGTCCCTGCAGTGACAACGACCCCAGTCAGATGGGGATGGGGTGGCAGCCCAGGGGCGGGGGTGGGAAAGAAATGCCGATGCCTGGGTGAGATGACCGGATGGGGGTCTTCACATGAAGGGCTGTCACCTCCTCTCCTTAAAGCTCATGGTTACCCTTATCTGGTCAGGACCCCCAAGGACTCAGTCCTACTTACAGGGCCAGGAGGGAGGGGCAGGCCGCCGGTGGCTGTGCCCACTGCCTGGTGCTGTCTGCCTCAGAGAGGGGCCTCCTTGTCCCTCGGAGCGGCTTCAAAGGGAAGCACGTCCAGGGAATGGGGGAGGGGTGGGGCCAGGTGGCAAAGTCTCTTCTCTGGGTCTCCGAGGGAGGTGGCTCTGGGCTGGGCCTGTCGATGGAGCCATGCCACGCCCATGTCCTCAGGCTCCTGGCACAGGGGTCCCACCGAGGGGGCCGGCACACCCAGGACCACATCAAGGGTACCCCTCAGGACACGAGTCTCAATCATGAGCAGGGCTGTGGGGCTGGAGGCGAGCCCAGACATCCAGAGGCTGACCTGAGTTCCTGGGCCTCAGCATCCCGCCTCCCCTCCGCCACCTGCCAGCCCTGGTCCCTGTTCCTCCTTGGCCTGCACCTCTTCGCTTGGAAGCCCTGTCTCGGCTACCGCCCCCCGCCCCGCCCCGGCGTCCCTCCGGGCCTCTCTCGGTGCCCGCCTCCCTTTCTGGACCCTCTCCCTGCCCCCGCTCTCCGCGCCGCGCCGCCTGGTCTTCCCTCCCGGTCCGCGCGGCCCGGTGCGTCTTTGCCGCGGGCTTCCTCGCCGCGTCCTCTCGCGCCCGCGCCGGCCCGCGCCGGCCCGCGCCCGCCCGCGCGTGCGTGGGACGCGGCCCCTGCACCCGCTCCCGCGCCGCGCGGCCCCGCCCTCGCTCCGCCGGTACCGCATTGCCGTACTGCAGGGCGCAGTGCATTGCGCCCGCACCGTCAATAGGTGGACCCCCTCCTGGAGAGATAAAACCGCCGGCGCCGCCGCCGCCAGTCCCTCTGGCTGAGACCTCGGCTCCGGGTAAGGACGCTCGGTCTGGGTCCCCGCCCGCGCCCCCGCTTTCCGCAGAGGGACCCCTCCCTGGGGACCGTGCTGGGGCCGAGAGGGGCAGGCACCGCGGCCGGCGAGATGCGCGGCTGGGCTGGGTCACCCGCCCGCCGCACCGGGACCCACACGGGTGGACCCCGAGTGCGGCCGAGCGGGGGGTCCGCACGGCACTTGTTTACGAGGCGGCGGACGCGGAGCCCTGTCTCCAGGGCAGCGGGGCCACCCTGCCGCCGTGACCTTGGGGCCCTACGCGACTGAGACGAGCTTCTTGGGGTTCGAGGCTCTACCGGCGCCGCGCGGTGCGCCCAAGCAGGGAGGGGGAGGTGGCGAGACCTGGGGGCCGGCCTTCCTGCCCTTTCCCCCTCTGCCCCCTGTTCTGCCTGGGTTCCCGTTTGAACTCGGGACCCGTTAGGGTCTGAGACCCAGGGCCTGGACCAGAGGGAAGTGCGGGGTGTGGGGGGCCCACGTGTCCCTGCCGGGCTGAGGACATCCCCGAGGCACTGGCTGAGCTTGGAGGGGGCTCCTTCCTCCTCTGGCCAGAGCAGGGATCCCCTCCCTGCCCTCCTGTGCCCCTGCCCAGGTCTGGGGGAGGCCTGGGCTATTCTGGGCCCTATCTGGGCACCACATCTCCGTCTCCCAGTGCCAGCCTGCAGGCAGGGACAGAGAAAGATGGCGCCCTCCCTCTGAGGAGGGGAGTGTGGGTGCTGACCATCTCTCCTCAGTGGCAGCAGGTGGGGGTGGGGTGCAGTGTCCCTGGCTGGGGCTGGGGCGGGCAGCATCGAGGACGGGAGGACAGGGCACTGGAGAGCCAGGCAGGGTGACTCATCACCAGCTCCAGGCTGCTGCTTCTTGCTGTCAGATGGGACTAACCCTCCATAAGGAGCTGGGCTTCCGGCACTGACTCCCAGACATGTATAGCAGATTGGACCATTTGTGCTAATGTGTCGGGAGAAGGGGAGTCCGTGGTCTGTGTCCACTGGGTCAGGCCGGACTTGGGAGGGGGGTCTTGGCCTGGGCTTCGGGGCAGGAGTTGCAGAGGGGTGTGCTCCCAAGCTGTGCCAGGACGCTGTCTCTGCCGGCTCCCCCCTGCACCTCCCCATCCCTTGTCTCCCCCACCACTGGCCCCACAGAATCCCTGCTTAACACCCGCTCGCCCTGAGCCAGAGCCCCCATCGCGCCAGCCCCTCCCCCAGTCGGGCAGAATGGGCAAGGAGAAGACTCACATCAACATCGTGGTCATTGGCCATGTGGACTCCGGCAAGTCCACCACCACAGGCCACCTCATCTACAAATGTGGGGGCATTGACAAGAGGACCATCGAGAAGTTTGAGAAGGAGGCAGCTGAGGTGAGTGCGGGGGGGCTCCCCCACCCCACCCACTGGCTCCTGCACCGCAGTTGAGCTTGGTTCCCTGACTCCTGGGTGTCTGGGTCAGTTTACCTCCTTCAGATCAGGGCACATGTGTCTCTGGGTCCAGGTGGGAGATGACAGTAGCGTGGGGGTGAACAGGGTCACCCTCTCTCAGAATGTGCGGGTGGGGGAGGTATCGAGCTGCCAGATTTGCCTCATGGCAGGTGAGAAGTGTCGTTTCTGCCCTCCAGGGGTCTATGACAGGGCTCTGGACTCTGCCATGGTGGGCCAGGCTACAGAGCCCTTGAGCCTTGTCCCCTTGTCCCCCGTGGCCATGGCTGGGACTGGAGGTGGTGCTGCCCTCGGTTGTCCCAGGGCTGGGCAGGACTCAGGGCTGCTATTAATAGCTGACTGATGGGCAGCGTGCCTGCCAGCTCCATGTTATTGTGCTGGGCTGTGTAGGCTGCTTGTCCAGGGTGGTGCCCTGGGGTGGGGGTCCTAGTGGCCTGCTGAGGATGGGAGGGGCCGTGTGGTTGCCTTTTCTTTGTGGCTGAGACCTGTGAGCCACGAGGCGGTCCTGCTCTCTGTCGCCATCCCCTACCCCTGAGCTCTGGGAAAAACCCACTTGGGAGGGCCTGGGGGGTTCTGGAGAACAGGGAGGATGCTCACCTGGCACCTGGACGGCAGGGGCTGCAGTCAGGGCTGGGGGCCTTGGAGGACCTGGGGCCTTGGGAGGGCCTGGGAAGCCTGTGAGGACCTGGGAAGACCTGGCAACCCTGGGGAACTTGGGAGGGTACTCACCTGCACCTGGATAAAGGGCTGTGGCAGGGCGGGGGTGCGGCAGCCAGTGTCCTGGGCTGAACCCTGCCTTCGTGGTGGTGGGGTGCACTGTGTATTTTGGCCCAAAGCTGCATCACTCTGCTTGGGCTGGTGATGGGAAAGGACCCCTAGGTCAGGTGCCAGCTGGGGCCTGTCCTGACCAGGGGATCCCCTCCAGGCTAGGCATCCTTTCTGGAGGGCAGGGGCCTGTCCATCACCTGGCAGGGAACTGGGCCCAGCTGGGTGACAACTGCACCTTGGCTCAGGTTGTGGGGGTCACCCTGGCCCCCAGTACACAGGTGTTTGCAGATAGTGGCCAGCCGTGCTCCTGGGGGGAGGCCTTGCTTCCCTTGCTCAGGTGGAGGGGGTGGGGAGGCACCGCAGAGCCCTCTGGGAGAGTTCATTTGCCATGGAAAGAGCTGGAAGGACAAGCTCTCCTGGCAACCTCCTCCTATTTCTTTCTGTTTTCCTTTCCTTAAACACATACACACACACACACACACACACACACACACACACACACACAGAGGGGTTTTCATATGGGGGTTTTCAAACCAGAGGTGTTATTGACCTTTGACTTTGAAGGGGTGGGTCCCCCAGCTTCAGATACAGGGTGGCTCTTGGCTGAGGAGGGGGTTCATTGCGGCTGGCAGCTTCCAGGCCCTTGCGCCACCTGCTGGTGGCCATTGGCGACTGCAGCCCTTTGGGAAGTGGTGGGAGGAGGGCCCTGGGAGGCATTGTGCAGATGTCTGGCAGGGCAGCGAGGGTGTGGGTGCCACCAGAGAGAGGGGGCCAGAGTCCCAGGGCCCAGTGGGGAGCAAGGGGCAAGAGCCCAACTCCTGCTTCTCACGGCTGCTCCCAGGGCGCAGGGCAGTCCTGGCCAGGGACCATGACCTCTGAGTTTTGGGCCCGGTCTGGAGCTGTGCATCCACCCTCCAGATGGGCAAGGGCTCCTTCAAGTACGCCTGGGTGCTGGACAAGCTGAAGGCAGAGCGGGAGCGCGGCATCACCATTGACATCTCGCTCTGGAAGTTCGAGACCACTAAGTACTACATCACCATCATCGATGCCCCCGGCCACCGGGACTTCATCAAGAATATGATCACCGGCACCTCCCAGGTGGGTGGGGCGGGGGAAACTGAACCTGAAGTTGACCCTTGTCACCACTCGCCCCACTTGGCACAGAGCCCCCCAGAGAACTGAGTCAGTACCCTGCACTCAGCCAGGTGGGTGCCTGCAGGATACCAGCCAGAGGGCTCCAATGTGGACACACGGGTGTGCCCTCACAGACATGTAGAGGTAGAGGTCAGGATGGGACAGCTAGAGGTGGGCAGAAATGCACACGATCAGACTGGACAGCCAGACATTCTTGGGGTATTCACACAGACAGGTGGGGGGACAGGACCAGAGACTGAAGGACTTGTCCCAGGCAGGACACACAGGCTGCTGGTGGCGGAGCCATGCCCAAACCTGGGTCTGCTTGACTTGGCCTGGACCCCACTGACCCTGATGTGGAGACCCCCCCAGGTGCCTCCTGCAGGACCTGCTCAGGCCCATTCCAGGTGGGGCAGGGCCAGAGGCAGAGCCAGGGGCTCACTGTCCCCACCTGCCCTGCAGGCGGACTGCGCAGTGCTGATTGTGGCCGCAGGTGTGGGCGAGTTTGAGGCAGGCATCTCCAAGAACGGGCAGACCCGGGAGCATGCACTGTTGGCCTACACGCTGGGCGTGAAGCAGCTCATCGTCGGTGTCAACAAGATGGACTCCACGGAGCCCGCCTACAGCGAGAAGCGATATGACGAGATTGTCAAGGAGGTCAGCGCCTACATTAAGAAGATCGGCTACAACCCAGCCACGGTGCCCTTTGTGCCCATCTCTGGCTGGCACGGTGACAACATGCTGGAACCTTCGCCCAATGTGAGTGCCATCTGGTTGCCCTGCCCAGAGCCCAGAGCAACAGGAGCAGGCAGATGAGGGCTGAGCAGAGAGGTCAGAAGACCAGTCCCCAGCTTCCCTCAGTCCAGCTTGGTTTCCCTGAGCATTGGAATGGTGGACACCAGCCTCCTGGGGAGGTCTTGGCCTGCTGAAGAGCCTGTCCTCAGGGTCCAGTGGTTCTGCCTCTCTGGTTCAGCCTCCCCATGAGTCTGGCAGAGGCAGCTGAGGTTCCTTCTCTGGCCAGGGAAGGACCCCCAAGTCAACCTGGCTGGGGCAGTGGCTCATGTGCCTGGCCTCCAGGATCCCACCACAGGGGGATTAATTTTCATGTGCCCCTAGAACACTGTCCTGGCCCTGGACACCTTGCAGGGTCAGCAGGGATGCAGGGCCTCCCTGCCTGCCTCCCCTGGGCTTTTGGCAGTGTGCATTCCTGTGCTGGCAGGAAAGGTCATGCCCTAGCTCTTGACTGAGCCCAGGGCCTCAGCCTTGTCAGAGGTGATGAGTGAAGACAGTTTTGGAACCTGGGATTGTACTCCTAGGCTCTGTCCATTCAGAGAAGATCCCTGTACCCAAAGGGCAGTCACTTGGTTCTGGCCAGCTCTGTAGCCACCCAAACTGAGAGAGTAGTGTAGAACTAGACCATAGGGGGACAGCGAGGGGGTATTGGATCAGCCACATGGAGTGCAGAGCCCATGGTCCAGGGATGCAGCTGGGCAGGGTAGGGCTGCTCCCCACCTCTGTTCTTCCCGGCTGAGCACTATACCTGTGGGCAGGTTTCCTGGGCATTGGTGATGGGTTAGCGACCCATCCCAGGGTTCTGTCCTTCACTGCCCACAGACCTGAGGTGCTCTGGGACCCACGGAGGCCAGAAGAGGCCCACCATAGGGAGGGCTTGCCACCTACCTCTGGAGAGGCCCCTGAGCTTGGAGGCAGCATGGTGACCAGCAGAAATTCTGGGGCTGGGGCCAAGTCTGGACTCTGTCCCTGGCCTGGCCAGCATCCAAATTCTGGCCCCTCCTGCTCTGGGGCTTGCCTGCCAAGGGAACTGATAGCTGGGCCCTGGACGGTGGGGCATCGACTGAGACCTGTTCAGTGTCAGGAGCATGGCCGCAGAGTCTGGGCCATTAAGGGGGCTTTTCTTAATGTTCCTCCCTCTTCCTAGGAGAAGTCTGTTCAGGGCCCCTGTGGGCTGGGATGTGGCCTGGAGGGTTTAGGGAGGTGAGGACAAGGAGGTCAGCATCTGGAGGAGCACAGAGTGGTCCAGCTGCAAGAGTCAGGTGCTGCCGCTGCAGACAGGAGTGGCCTCAGTCCTGGGGCCGGGCGGGAGGGCCTGGGGCTAGGCCTGAGTGTGCCTCCCTGCCCCTGCCCAGATGCCTTGGTTCAAGGGCTGGAAAGTGGAGCGCAAGGAGGGGAACGCAAGCGGCGTGTCCCTGCTCGAGGCCCTGGACACCATCCTGCCCCCGACACGCCCCACCGACAAGCCCCTGCGCCTGCCGCTGCAGGACGTGTACAAGATTGGCGGTGAGTGAGGCTGCTGTGCCACGCCTACTGCTCCCCAGCAGGCACTGGTCGCTTCTGCCCCATCTCCCCACCTCTCCTGAGACCAGAGCCCCAGTCATCTCACTTCTCTCCTACAACACGTTCTGGGGGACTGTCTGTCCCCTCCTTCTGCCCATCTGTCTACTCACTGTCCACCCATTCTCCACCCCCACACCCCACCCAGACAGCCAGCTGCCCAGCATTTGCCAGGGCCTCCGTCCCCGCAGGGAAGTGCTTGGCGCTGTGTCAGGAGCTGGTGGCGTAAGGCGGGAGCACAGAGCTGACTCCCTCTTCACCCCAGGGTGTCTGTCTCATGGGAGACACAGTCCCACTGTGGGATTGAGAAACACAGGCCACAGAGTGGAATAGAAACCATAAGTAAAGAGCTGGGAGCGGTGGTGCACCCTGTAGTCCCCACCTCTCAGGAGGCTGAGCAGGAGGAGAGCAAGTTCCGGGCCAACCGGGCAACTTAGCCTAACTCTGAGACGCTGTCTCAAAGCAGAAATGGAAAGGGCTGGGATGCGGCTCTTGCCCAGCATCTGTGATGCTCTGGGTTCCATCCCCGGACTGCAAAAACAGTAAAACACAAAGCCAGACGCCCAGAAGGGAGAATGGTGGGTCCTCCTGGCCTGAGACGGTGGCCGAGGTGGCCTGGGGTGCCATGCTCTCCTCAGCCCAGAGGACAGCCCCCAGCCTCGGGCCATGGAATCTCTGTCCGTTCCAGCCCAGGGAGATGAGGGTAGAGTCCCCAGCCCTGGGGAGGACAAGACAGTCTCAGCAGCCATGTGGTGCTCCAGGCCTGTGGGAAATGCTGGGGTATAGATGCCCCTCAGCGGCACCACAGCAGAGCCAGGCAGGGCCACCGGGCCATGGCAAGAGCAGTCCCAGGAGTCGGTTCATGCCTTGCTCTGGTGCTGTATCTGAGGGCCACACGGAGGGGTCACCAGGAGGCAGAGGGTCCTGTGTTCCTGCTGAGGGGTCCCACCCTTTCCTTCTCTTTGCCCTTCCCTTATCCTTGAGTTCTTGGGACCCTTTTTCTTCGGTCTCGTGTCCCCTTACTGTGTCAGCCAGCCTCTGCTTCTGTTGACTCTCAGTGTCTGTCTGCCTCGGGTCTGTGCCCCGGCTCCCTCCACGTGGCCCGAGCGCCTGGGCCCAAGCTTTGTTTGCAGGGTCTCTGCCCACAAGTCCTGCCCCCCATTTCCTGTCCTGCTGCCCCTCACAGCCCATCCTCTTGGCCCAGGCATTGGCACGGTGCCTGTGGGCCGAGTGGAGACGGGCATCCTTCGGCCGGGCATGGTGGTGACCTTCGCGCCCGTGAACATCACCACGGAGGTGAAGTCGGTGGAGATGCACCACGAGGCGCTCAGCGAGGCCTTGCCTGGTGACAATGTCGGCTTCAACGTGAAGAACGTGTCCGTCAAGGACATCCGCCGGGGCAACGTGTGCGGGGACAGCAAGTCCGACCCCCCTCAGGAGGCTGCACAGTTCACCTCCCAGGTCAGCAGCTCTGCTGGGGTGTGGGGGCGGGTCCTGCCCAGGGCAGCAGCAAGGCTTACCTGGGGAAGTGGCTGCCAGCACTTGGCCTGGGACCCAGGAGAAAACAGCCCCTCCTTCAGCTCCAGGCCACCCAGGTCACACACCTGCCACTCCATGTAGTGCTCTCTGTTGGCCATAGTAGCTGAGAGGTCCAGCCGGTGAGGCCCACTTTTGTCCTGAAAGACACTTTTGTCAACTCGTTGCCCGTGACGCCCCTGTCAGGCCTGGTTCTCCACATTGTCCTGATGCTCTTTGAATGCCTCGTCACCGGGATCACCTCGTCACTGGGGTGTAGTGGAAACACAGTAGGCAGGTCCAGTTTTGCTACGACGTCCAGGTTATGGCGGCCCTTCCAAAAGTCTAGTTATCAGTTCACCTCAGGGTCTGGCCCCTGTTCAGTGAGGATGCTGGGGTCCAGGTGTGGAAGTGGGAAGCCTGTGGCCTGGGCTTCCTCCATGGTTAGAAACCCAGGCCTGGGACCTGGGAGATGGGCCCTGAGACGGAGCCCCTCCCCAGTGTTCCCTGGGGGCCAGGCCCAAGACACACTTCATGCTGGTTGCAACTGTGCCTCAGGTCATCATCCTGAACCACCCGGGGCAGATCAGCGCTGGCTACTCGCCGGTCATTGACTGCCACACGGCCCACATCGCCTGCAAGTTTGCCGAGCTGAAGGAAAAGATTGACCGTCGTTCTGGCAAAAAACTGGAGGACAATCCCAAATCCCTGAAGTCAGGCGATGCAGCCATTGTGGAGATGGTGCCTGGGAAGCCCATGTGTGTGGAGAGCTTCTCACAGTACCCACCTCTCGGTGAGCAGGGTGGCTGAGGGAGGTGCAGCCAGGAGGTGGCCCCTGCTCCCCGGCTGGGGTGGGTAGGGTGGGGCCTCCCGCGTTATCATAGCCTTCTCTGCGGAGGTTAAGCGCGAGCCTATCCGGGAGACCCTGGCCTGTCACTGGGCAGGCCTGAGACGGTGACCCTGATGACGGCAACTTGCCCGAGACCCACAACCATATCAGTGACCGCCCGACAGTATGACCTGGCCCATCCCCAGGGACAGCTGCCCAATGCAGGGATGCCAGGCTGAGGCCTTTTGTTTAATAACTAAAAGGCTGCGCCCCTGCTCGGAGGATGCTACGCGCGCCCAGTGCGCCTGCGCCCCCGCCGCTCACGCGCCCCTCTCCGCAGGCCGCTTCGCTGTGCGCGACATGCGACAGACGGTGGCCGTGGGCGTCATCAAGAACGTGGAGAAGAAGAGCGGCGGCGCCGGCAAGGTCACCAAGTCGGCGCAGAAGGCGCAGAAGGCGGGCAAGTGAAGCGCGGGCGCCCGCGGCGCGGCCCTCCCCGGCGGCGCCGCGCCCCGCCCCCGGCCCCGGCCCCGCCCCCGGCCCCGCCCCCGGCGCGGGCCCGCCGCCCCGCCCCCCCGCCAGGCGCACGTCTGCACCTCCGCTTGTAAGAGGCTCTGCGTCAGCGACTGGATGCTCGCCATCAAGGTCCAGTGGAAGTTCTTCAAGAGGAAAGGCCCCCGGCTTCCGCCAGCGTCGCCGCGCTCAGTGCCCGTTCCCCAATAAACGGAGCGACCCGAGCCGTGTGCGCCTGCTGCTGGGGCCCTGCGCTCGCCGACGCCGGTCGCGTCCGGTCTTCCTGCCCGCCCCTCCCCCGCCGCCGGTGACCTGGCCAGCTGTCCTGAGCTATGCAGGGCGGCCGTGGGTGCCTGGCCACGGCGGATGCCAGGTCGCCCCAGCCCGGTGGGGACCCGCAAATCAGCTGGCCTGGATGGCCCAGGGGTCGCAGGTTGCTCATCATAGGGCCTGAGTGCTGTGGCCTCACTCAGGATGGATGAGAGCGGGATCCCTGCCCACGTGTGCACATCCGTCTCTCAGGTTCCAGGGCTCCCCTCACGGAAAACCTGTTCAGCTCCCCCTCCTGCTCCTGGCACCCCTGGCGGGAACCAGCAGCGCTGCCCCTGGGCCCTGGTACTGGAAGTGCAGGAACTGCTCTGCAGCCAGGAGGACAGTGACCTGTCAGTGGACTGGGGGCTCTGAGGCCTCACCAATGTCCCTGGTCCATTTGGACAGAGGTGTCCTGACTTTGGTCAGCAAGAACAGGGAAGTGGCAGGACAGCTCTTTGTCCATCCAGCCCTAACCCAGAAAGCTGTCTTTGGCAGGTGCCTGTTCTTGATGGGTGTGGATGGAGAGCAGCTGGGGAAGGAGCTCAGATTTCCTTAGCTGTACTCACAGTGCCAAGGGATGGTGTCTCCCCAGGGCCCCAGGCTTTCCTGGACTGTGAGGGTTTCCTAAGGGCCAGCAGGCAGGCCACCTATGAGGACCCAGTGTGCAAATGCCTGGTCACATGGTGTGGCTTCTGGAGGCCAGAGGTGTGCTGCAGGCCTGGTCCATTGCTCCTTGCCTCTCTGGCTTCCAGGGCCCCAGTCATACCCTGGTTGTGGCTGAATCACTCTCTCTGGGGTCAAGTGACCTCTTCTGTGGTGTGTCCTCTACCTCTCATAAGGGCACCTGTGACTGCACTTGGGATGCCCCTGGACAACCCAGGCTGACCTCCCATCCCCAGATCCTCACCCTAATCACATCTACAAAATCGTCTGTTGCACACACAGTTGTGATCACGAGGTCCTGGAGTCAGGTCCACGATATCTTGAGCAGGGGTGGAAATTGCCCAAGTGAGGAGCAGCCCAGTGGCTGGTGAGGGGTGTCATTCCAGGGGCGCCCTCGTGGGCAAGCCCCTCAATACCCAGTGGAGGAAGAGTGGGAGGATGACCAGGAAGCCAGGCAGCATTGTGAGCTGGGAGCCTGGTCTCCAGGGCCGTGCTGGCCACCTCTGCGGGAGGGGCCAGGTTAGTGGGCACAGGATGCTCATTCAAAGATGAACTGCAGATTAGTACCAAGTAAATTTTTAGTAGAGTATTTGTGACCTATTTAAACTAAAAAACTATTCATTGTGTATCTGAAATTCTGATTTGACTGAGTATCCTGTATTTTGGGCGGGGGACCCTACCCAAGGACACCAGGGGTTTCTCGATGGGCCCCAGCCCTCCTGGGGCTTTCTTGGACTGCTACTGTTGGTGGGTGGGACTTATCGTGACCACGCAGAGCCTGTTGGCGCCCTGAATCTGTCCTCACACACTTTACACACTTGGCCCAGTTAGAACAGTGGTCGGCCTGAGGTGGGATGAGTGTGAGGAAGTGCCCCTGGCTGGAGGTGAAGGGAGCCCTTGGGTGCAGACCCTGAGGGGCTGTGAGGGCCCCTCGTCCTGTCTCTGGTTGCTATTGCAAACTCATGTCCTCTGGGAACCCTGGTCACTCAGATGCTACAGATCAGCAAGGGTCAACCCTCTGCTCCGTTATGCCCATTCTGCTGGCCAGCAGTCTGGGCTGGGGCTGCATCATCCCCCACCAGGAATGCTGGGCCCATTCCTGGGGTGGGGAAGGGCAAGCCTGGTGATCCAGGAGGCTGAGGACAGAGGTGGGGACACTCCTCATTACTCCTGCAGAGTGCTCAGGAGGGATCATCCTAGCTGGGGTGGGGTCTCTGGGGGGGACTCTAAGCCCTGGGCCCCCTTTTGGGGTGGGGTGATGAAGGTGGGCCCAGGAAGGGCCTAGAGGGTTCTGGGCCTTGCTGCAGCCCTGGTGCCAGGTCAGAGGGGGTCTCCAAGGAGGGGTGGGCAGGGACTGGAGAAGACAGAAGCCTGGACTGAGCTCCTGGTATCTATGGTAGGTGCACAGCACAGTGACCACTCAGGTACCTAGTGGGCCTCCCTTGTGTCCATCTCACTGTCAGCTCTGGGGAGGGCAGGTGCTTGGCCTGTACTGGACGGCAGCTCTGCACCTCTGGGGAGCCCCTGGACTGCCACACTCAGGCAGGAGCAGCTTCTGGAGGGATGGGGACACTGACCTCATACCAGGAGGTCTGAGAGGCAAAGCGGGCCGAGGTGTGCTTGCCTGCTACAGGGAAGGCATGGTGCTGGCATGAAGTGACCACATAGTGATGAGTGTCCTTCTGATGCTGCTGCTGCTGCTGCCTGAGCTGGGACTGAGATGGAGGCAACTTGGGGTGGAGACTAAGGGACAGGTACCTTATTAGGTCAGCAACGGGGAGCAGGAAGGGGATGGAGCCTATAGGGGTCAGATGGACTCCTGGACATCAGTTTGGGGTGCCCAGTGGGCAGCTGGGAAGGTGGTGGCAAGGTGAGGCAGGTTCCCACAGCTCAGACAGCACCCTAGGGTGGCAGTTGGCTGAGGGGCCCCAGGCCAGAAATGGCCCAGGGGCAGCCACTGGGACCCTGCCTCAGTTCTGAGGCAGCGGCCTCAGAGCAGGACCTGAGGTCAGAGCTTAGGGTGGAATGGGGGGCAGGGGGACTCCACCCTGTGCTGGGGTAGTGGAGAGACAACGACCAACTCCGTCCACCTGCACTTCGGAACCTCCGAAAACAGAGTGGTTGCCAGGGGGCCTCAGGATATGCCTCCTGGAACCTGGGCAGGAGGGCCCTCCCCATCCTCCCCAGGCTCCCGGGTGCCCCTGGGAGTGATGGTGCTGCGCCCAAACACAGCTTCGGGGCCCCTCCAGGGACTGAGCTTTGTGGCAGCTGTGACCCCAGTGCTGGGACCCGGGTTTCTCACGTGCTGAGATTATAGGAATGACTCTCCTTGAGGTGGTTGTGGGTGTGTCCCCTCCTGAGTGCCTAATAGTGGCTCTCAGAGTGGACTGTGGGCATGCAGGGTTAGCACGCGCCCTGTGTGTGTGGTGTGGACTTGTCTGTGTGAGGCGTCGGGTGTGGAGCAGGGCATGTCGGTAGAGTACTGGGGGCTAGGGGAGAACTTGGCAGGGGGTTGTCCCAGAGCCCTTGGGAGCCAGGGCGGGGCATCTGTGCACAGGTGTGTGTGCATGCATGTGTGTGCCTGTGTGCTTCCGCTCTCCTGTGCCACTGGCTGCTGAAGTCGGGGCTGAGTTGCCGGACCCAGGCGGAGCGGGGCAGTTCCTGTCCTGTAGCCATGCAAGGAGAAGCTAGCAGGGTGGTGGGTGGCACTGGCAAGCACGTGAGCCTCGAAGCTGTTCCTGGCTCTGGCGGCTGGGTGTCCTCTTGTGAGGTGGTCAGTGGGGGACCAGGACTGGCTCCTGTGTTACTGCTGTCTCGCTTTGGGGGTCAGAAGGGGAGGAGAAAGAAGAAGGCCAAGGTAGTGATGAAACCAGAAGTGGTGTGTGACTGCCAGCCGCCCTGCTGTGGAATCGGCCGTGGTCCCTGCCAGCATGGTAGCTCAGCATCACCACTAGGGCCAGGTGGGACTGTGGGGGCCCCGAGGCATGGAAATCAGGAGGAAGTGAGAGAGCTCACTTTCTCCTTGTCCCCTGCCCCCAAGTCAAGCAGCAGGAGGAAGGAAGAAGGAAGCCTTTGTTCCTCGCTGTAGTTGTGCAGAAGGTGGACATGGTGCCAGGCTTTAGGCTCCTCTGCTGCCTCTGGCCCCCTGCACTCAGCTCACTGGTACTGAGGACTGAGAAGGGCAGAAGCTCCCAAAGGCCTCTGCATCCCTGCAGGATATGGGTCGGAGCTGGAGCTGGGGTTCAGTGGGGCAGAGGTCTTGGGACGGCGGCGGAGGGCTGGTGGGGCCGGGAGCAGCCCAGGCCCTCTAGGCTGTCTTCTGGAGACGATCAGGGAAGCCCACACCAGAAGTCTTCTCGGGACGCTGAGAGCTCTGGGCAGGAAGCAGCCTCGGGCTGGGCTTGTGCCAACTTTGAGCTGGTGGACATGTTTTCCCACCTTGGACCCCCCCAGGGCTCTGGTTGAGGTTTACTGACACCTGCTTTTTGAAGTTGGGTCAAGCCAGCCAGCTGGGTTCCAGGGCTCAGTGGTCTAGAAGGGGGTGGTGCACACAGCACGTGGGTGGGGCCGTAAAATTTCTCCTTCCATCTCCTGGTCCTGAGTGCACCTTTTACTCTTAGGGCAGAGGAAAAGTTGGATGGGGTTACCCAAGCCTTCAGGGCTGGACCCTGGGTTTGGTGGCTTTCCCCTGTGGCCCTGCCCTCCTGGGAGGCTGGGTGCCCCCACGGCACCGTGACTGCCCAGGACCTCTTGCCTCCCTCTTTGCTCCATGTGTCCCCCAAAGCCCAGAGTCTGCATTTTGAGGTTGAGGCAGGTGGTGCATGGCAGAGGGCCCTGGGAAGCAGCGGGAGTGGATGAGTTTATTTTTACCTCCAGGCTTACGTAATACCTTCTCCTGCAAGGCCTGCTCTAAGTGCTGCGTGAGCCCTGCCCCACGCCTCCGTCAGTGATCCGTTCCTCAGGTGAAGGAACTGAGGTGCAGAGAAGTCCGCCACACCAAGGTCGTGTGTGAAGTAAGCTCCACATTATGAAAACAAGGAAGAGCTCCACGGTCCTGAGGCTGCCTGAGCAGCATCCCCATCAAGTGAAGAGCTCCGGTGTGGGAAGCCGCGCTCTCTAGACTGGTCTCATGTGGCCCTTCTTTCACTGGTGGCAGATGCCTGCCTGCCCCATGCCCTTCCTGGGCACCTAGCTTTCCTGGCTCCACCTCCTTTCCCATGAAAATTCCCATCCCTTGGCTTAGGTGTTCTCAGCAGTTATTGGGAGAAAACCTGTTTATTTATGCTATTTTGTGCTAAGATATGAATGGCTAGTGTACAAGAAGCATTTGCATGTTAAGAAGGGGCATTGTTAACTTACACACCTGGGCTGGTAACTCTGTTTGGGGGAGGGTGTCCTGTGCACCACAGGGCACTGAGCAGCACCACTGGCCTATCCACTGGATGCCTGCAGGACCTGCCCCCTAGTCCTGACAACCAGAAATGTTTCCAGCCATGACCAGATGTCCCTAGGGTAGAACCAGCCTACCCTGAACAACCAGCCTACGTGGACATCATCTCTGGGGGTCAGCAGCAAAAGCGACTAGGAGGGTTTGAGGCAGACCATGGACCTAAGGGAAGGAGGGTGTGTGGACACAGGGAGCGGGGTTTGCTGTGTGCCGCATCCTGCTGTTCTGAGCTGGATGTGGCTTGGAACGTTTGGTACTTCCCTGGCTCATCTGGGAGGGATGTGGTGAATCTGCTGCTCAGAAGAGGAGTGTGAGGTTCTGTCAGGGGCCTGACGAGGAAGAAGTCCAGGGCGAGATGCGGCAGGCTGGATCTGGGGAGGCTGGCCCGCAGGCCTGCCATCCCTTCTTGTGGCCTCGAGTAGCAGAGAGCAGAGAGAATGGGTGCAGGCCCTTCCTGAGGCTCCGTCCTCACCGGCTGCTCCCCTCAGGGCCCCACTTCCTGACCATCACTTGGGTCAGGACTTCAACAGATGAGTTTGGGGGACACAGACATTGAGTCCAGTGCAGGATCTGGACAGTGACCTGGACGAGCCCGTGTCTGTCCCCAGACTGTATGTACCCTGTGACCTGGAAGGCGAGCTTGCTGGAGTTGGCGGGGGGGGGGGGGGAAGCTGCCCAGCGAGGCCGGGGGCTCCTGCTGTGTCCCCGTCCTGTTGGTCAGGCTACCTGAATCATTTCCCTGTTGTGGCATGTGGTGACCTTGTCCAGGATGAAGGACTGGTTGGGGGCAGGAACTCTGGCAGCCCCCTGGGCCCTGCCTCAGGCTGGCTGGTTCTCTGTCCAAGGCCTGCAGGATGTCTGGCCAAGCGATGGGCTCCAGTGAGCCTGGGCGGGCAGCCAGGGCACAGGTGCCCACAGCCTGTGCGTGGGTGAGTGGCTGACCACTCCACCAGCAGGAGACTGTCTCCAAGCACTGAGTTTCAGTTGCCACGTCCTCCCAGGGTCTATGCAGCAGTCCCTGAGCTACACCAGTGCCAGGCCACTCATTGTCCATGGCTGGTCAAGGCTCTGGGTGACCTCAGCCCAGGTCAAAGTGGCGTTCACTGGTTGACTGCCGAGCCCGTCCTGTGGGCTGTGCTGCACTGCGAGGGTGCCCCCTGTGGGGGAGGCTCCTCTAGGAAACCACACACCTGGTAGAGCGGAGTGGAGGCCCCCAGGGAAGGCCCTCCAAGGAAGAGGTAGGCTGTCCACCCCAGACCAGGAGAGGCAGCAGCATTCTGGGCAGAGGGAGCCATCCATGAGAGGCTTGCCCCCTGGTGAGAGGGGTCCCCGCTGGGTGGGAGCCTGGGGCGGGGGTCGGAGTGGTCCAGAGCTGAGGCGGCAAGCGGCTGTGGTTCAGAAAGCATTCGGGTAGTGTCACAGTGCCATGGTCCTGTGCACGGACCCGGTTGCACCCGCGGTGCCCGGGCCTCCATAGTCCTCGTATTCTATCTGTAGCAAAGGGATCAGTTTCACAGCTGCTTCTGCCTGGCGGTGTGGGACGGGCACAGGGGTGCCATGTGCGAATCTGGACAAACAACAGAGTGGGTTTCAGGATGGGGCCACGTGGTGCAGCACCCCCGGGGAGCTCCCTCCCAGGTGTTTCCAGGGCCACCCTATTCCCTACACTGTCTCCGGCTGCCACTGACGGCAGGGTCTCGGGAGTCGGGTATCGGCAGTGGGTGGGAGATACAGGTCCATTCCCTCACGCTACTACATTAGCTGGTCTGCCAGGGGCTGGAGAGCTTGTTTAGAGCTCTGGTCCTTTAAAAAAAAACCCTATAAATTAAATTTCTATTGATTTTAGTCAATAGGCATTAGCGTGAGATGTTTAAGAAAATCAATGTCTTCATGTCTTGAATCTTTTCTTCATATCCCTGCTCCCCATGAGCTGGTCACACAGCCCTTCCTCCTCCTAACAGCAACACGCTTGGGGAGCTGGGCCTCTCTGCCCAGGTGGGCACTTCCGTGGCCCAGGTAGTAGGACTGAAGTAACAGCAGCCCTGACCAGCTGTCCCTTCTCATTCCCGAGTCGGCCTTGTGTCTTGGCTGGTGAGCCCCCTCCCAGGCTCCTGCCAGCTCCTCTGGCGTCTGGGGCTGTGGCTCTCCTTTCTTCTGGGAGGAGATAGAGTGGGGACAGAGGTGAAGTGGGAAACTACTTCTCAGTGTCCATGGGTGCTGTCTGGGGGGGTTGCTGGCCCACAGGACTCAGGTGGCCAGACACCTGGTGTGACAGCCAGGGCTTCCTCAGGGGTGGTGCTGAGGCACTCACTTCCTCCTGCACCACACACAGACGGAAACTCCCCAGGGCCTCCCGCTGGGTGTGCTGCAGCCAGGCTGCTGGGACAGCAGTGGAGGCTGGGATCCATCTCTGCTGGCTTCCTCTGTGCTCCGTGTCTGTGAGGCCAGAGTTCTGACATTCAGAACATATCGGCCTGAGCATCAGCAGAAGAGTGGGTTTCGGGGGTACCAGGCCTGCCCCCACCTGCCCCGGGAGGAGAGGGGAGGGTTGCCATGCAACCTCTCCAAGGAGGACGATCCAGAAGTGCTTCAACTCAACTTCCACCATGAGCAGCCACAATAACAACCCACCACGGGGTCCTGTCTGTGCCAGGCTGTGGGGGACACTGGGCAAGACAGGCACAAACTGGGGACAACCATGCTGGGTGGCAGACTCTAGTGGTGCATTTTCTTTTCTTTTCTTTCTTTCTTTCTTTTTTTTTTTTAGTGGTGCATTTTCTGATGGGGAAGGAATATGCAGGAAGGATCTGGGGGTGGCTGGCCTTCGCTAGGGCAGCAGCCACCATCCATGGTCCACCTTTCCTGGTTGCTGAGCATAGCCCAGTGAGGTGGGGACAGGAGAACCTCCCGCAGCTAACTGCCCAGAGGAGAAGGTGAGAGGCGTGGGTTGGGCTTGAAAGGTTCTGGGAGACTGGGCAGCATTGGAGGTGCTGAAAGGACAGCGCCCAGTTTGGCTGCAGGGCCTCCCACCAGCTGCTGGCAAGAGCTCTCTCCCAGTGGGAGTGGAGCGTCCTGAATCAGAATTTCTCCACTCTTCCACTCTGGAATTCTGTCGATGCAGTCTTGGCAGAGAAGGTTTGAGCCTGAAAGTTTTCCCATTTTTTTTTTTTAAAGTTCCAGTTTCATCCAAGATGAAGCACCTTAAAAGAAAACTTCATTTTATTTATTTATTTTTATGTGGTGCTGAGGATGGAACCCAGTGCCTCACACGTGCCAGGTGAGTGCTCACCACTGAGCCACAGCCCCAGTCCCCCATCTATTTTTTAAATAAAATGGAATTCCTGTTGCCTGCTTGAAATTTGCCCTAACTGGGAGCTTTTGTGGCACTGTTCACCAGGCTACGTGTTTGGGGGCATGGTGGTGGACATTGCCCGAGTATGTATGTAAGGCACAGCATTGAAGACATAAATGATTGATGAGCCAGCGTGTTGAAGGACATCCTAAATGGAAGAAGCAAAGGTTTCCAAGTCTTGCTCCAGGATTCACTTCCTGGAACCTTCTGAGATGGCAAAGCTGTTGGTGCAGACACCACTGGTGGAGAAGAACACAGAGGGCTGTGGAGGCCAAGGTCTGTTGCATACTGTGAGGGTCTCTCCAGCCTCCTGTGGGAGGAACCCCACTTTCAGCCCCCATGAGACTGGGGGCACAGTAGGTGTCTCCCCAACTTCATGGGTGTGTTCTGCTAAAGCTGAGTTGAGCAGGTGTCCCTTCCGTGTCCTGGGACCCTGGAGAGCCTTCAGCTGTGCCCTCGTCTCAGTGCTGTGCATTGCTAAAATGACACCTGGCATGCCTCTCTCCTCTGTGAAGCAGCCCCAACCGTGGATCCCACTTTGCTCTGACTTTGAGCCTGAGAGTTGCTCCCAGGAGGATTAAGCATAGGGCTTCCCCAAGAAGGATGAGGTGGCCCAGCCTCCCTTGGTTTTCACAGTCCTCAGGTCTTCTGCAGAGGGAGGATGAGAGCGACCCAGGGGCGAATGGCAAGGCCAGTTAGCATGTGCAGGGAGATGGGGTGGTACCTGCTTCTTCTGGGCCTCAAAGTCCTCTCCTGCCCTGAGCCAACTGGGCTGGGCCTCTTCCCCTAACCTCCCCTGGGTAGCTCCATAGGCTTGGAGGGGCAAGCACACTTTCTGCTGGTGATCATGGCTAATGCTTGGGAGTGGAGGCAGGGAGGCAGGGGTCAGAGATGTGCCCCGGCACATCCTGTGTATGGCATGCACACCTGCCTGCAGAAACTGCAATCCACCCCAACATTCTAGATCATTGACAAGTTAGCACTGTGTTCACCATGTGCTTTCAACCTAACTGAAAACAAACAAGAAAACAAGAAACTCAGGCTCTATAGCCATGAACTCTGGAAACCAAAGGACTGACCTGGTATGGGGTCTAGTGCTATTTTAAAAGCAAGGCCTATTTCTGCTACTAAAGAAGAGCTTTCTCTTGGCAGACCATGAGAAAGTCTGGGTGGGAAGAGGCTTGGTAGAGTCAGGCCCTCCCAGGTGCTGAGGAAGCTCCAGTGGGGAATGGTGAGAAGCTGGCACTATGCTCAAGGCCTGCAGGGTCTGAGAAATGGGTCCCCTTGGCTGCCCTGCTGCAGGTTCCAGAAGGCCCTCTCCTGGGACGACCACTGCCCCTGTAAAGGGAAGCCACCTCTGCCCACTCCTCCCTGCAAGGGAACATCCTCCTGCCTGTGACCAGAGCCTGCTTTCTTTTATCCTGCACTGGGACACTAGTGTTCCCACTGGCCTGTGTTGCCTTGGGCTTCAAGCCACCAGCTCCCTACCCTGCAGCAGGACCCTCTGGGTCTGCAAAGTCCAGGCCCCTTGGAGACTTCCAGGCCCTCCAGGGGTGATTCTCTAAGGCCTGTATGCTCCTCCCGCCCCTGGAAGGTTGGAGGGCCTCCTTTCCAGGGCCCTGCTCCAGGTCCCACCCAGGCTCCCTCTCAGGAAGCCTCCCCAGACCCTCCCTGCACACTCAAGTGAGGAGTTAGGTTCCAAGTGCCCCATCCACCCTGATACCAGGAGCAGGAGATCTCCTGGGTTGAGATCAAATCAGCCCAGAAATCAGATCAAATCAGAATTTGGCAAGAGCCGGTACCCTCCTCCACCGGAGGTGTCCACTCTGGAACCTAGCTGGCAGGAGTCCAACCAGGGTCAGGTACTTGGCACCACTTTGGGATCCCAGGGAGATCCGGGGTCTGGTCAGGTGGTCCTGTTTGCCTCCAGAGTGACTGCGCGTCTGGGTTCCTTGTCAATGCGCATGCGGCGGGTTGATGGGGAAGGAAGGGTCCTTGAGGCCCAGAGTGGCACCTCATTACCTTTCCTCCCTGCCGCGGCGCTGCCGCACGGTATCGCAGGAGTTAACGGGGGCGGGGCGAGGCAGCAGGCGGAGCCGGCGCGGCCGCGGGCCGGGCATCTAGGCGCGCGCGGAGCGAGGTGGCCGCAGCGTCCCCGCGCGCGGCCGGGACCGGCAGGAGCGCGGAGCCGCTGCCGCCGCTGCCGCCGCTGCCGCCGCCTCGGCCATGCGGCTCCAAGGCGGAGGGCCTGGGCTGGGGCCTGCGCCTCCCCCCGCGCGCCGCCCCCGCTGAGCCCACGCCCGGCCGGCCGGGGCGCCGCCCAGCACCATGGTGCAGAAGTCGCGCAACGGCGGCGTGTACCCCGGCCCTAGCGGGGAGAAAAAGCTCAAGGTGGGCTTCGTGGGGCTGGACCCCGGCGCACCCGACTCCACTCGGGACGGCGCTCTGCTCATCGCCGGCTCCGAGGCCCCCAAGCGCGGTAGCATTCTTAGCAAGCCGCGCGCGGGCGGCGCTGGTGCCGGGAAGCCCCCGAAGCGCAACGCCTTCTACCGCAAGCTGCAGAATTTCCTCTACAACGTGCTGGAGCGGCCCCGTGGCTGGGCGTTCATCTACCACGCCTACGTGTGAGTGGCCAGGGGCGCTGCGCACGGCGGGGCCGGGTGGACCCTGGCCGGGCCGCGGGCGGACTGCGGGCGCGGAGCTGCGGTGGATGGAGTGGCCCCTGTGTGCGTGTCCGCGTGCCCGCTCGAGTGTGCCTCGGGTCTGGGTCTGGGCACCGCGTCCCTTGGTTAAGCGAAGGGTGGAGATCGGAGAGCGCTTTTGGAGAGCAGTCTGGAAGAAATTCGGGGTCAGGGACGATCAGGTGGGGCGGTGGCGTTGCACCAGCCCCTCCCCCGCAGGACAAGATGCGCTGGCGCCCCAGCCCCCCTTAGCGGGAGGCCCCTCCCCACGGCCCGCTGCGCTGAACAAAGGGCCGGCGGGGAGGGAGGCTACATGGTCCTGGGTCCAGAAGACTCTGGGGGGCTCTGCAGCTGGGTCCCCACCCAACCAAGCGGCGTGGCATGGCTGGCCTCTCCTTGGCCACCCTCCCAACTTCGCGCTCTCCTTCAGAGCTTCTCCGTAGCTGGACTGGGGAGGGGTCTAACTTCACCCGCCCCAGACCTGGGCTGGTGCCCCATTGGTGCCAGCACCCATCCCTGTTCCCCTGCATTGAGCACAGCCCTGGCCCATCTTTGCACCGCAGCTGGTGCCCCGCTGCACAATCAGAGCCTGGGAGGAGGGTCTGCTGCTGTCCAGGCCCATCCTGGACCTGGAAGGGGTCACCCCGCTCAGGTGGGGCCTGGTGCAGGCTGGTGGTGTGCTGAATGTGGTATTGTGGGAGTTGCTGGGTGTGCAGGTGCATGTGGGAGTGTGTGTAGGTAGTGTGCACAGCCCCCAGCGGGAGGGCGCTTGCTTTCCCTTCCAGCCAACCCAGGGACAGGGAAGAGCCCGGAGACTCGGCCATTTTGTGTGGAAGAGGCATTTTGGGATGGGAGTGAGGAGCTGATTCTGGGAAAGTCTTGGGCCAGCTGCCCGCCTGGGCTGCCAGGGGTGTGCTTGCCTGTGAGTGGGAAGGGAGGAAGGTCCCTAGAGGGAAACCCCAGCAGCCTTCAGGCCAGGTGTCCTGGGAACACCAGGGGCAGTCCTGAGGCCCCCAGGTAGGCAGTGCTGATGCTGCCAGAGTGGCCTTCGCTTCCCTCAGTGAGGCGAATCTGGCTTTTCCTCAGTCCAGGGTCCAGGCAGGATCCATCGCATGTCCTAAATGGCCAGCAGACTCCCCACTCCTTGCCTGTCTGGGCTTCAAAGGCTTCTGTGGGACCAGCTCTGACCAACCAGGTCCTGGCTGGAGGAGACTTGAGGTGTGGATGGCAGCATTTCCTGGGGTCCCCTTCGGGTCAGGAGCCCTGTGTGGCCCCATCCTGGGGTTCCCCTTAGAGCTGCAGCACCCTGGGTGGGTGACAGGCTGTAGGAGGCCTTTGGTGTGCGGGGTCTGTGGGTGGTCTCCTCTCCATAGCCCTGAGTCAGGACCAGACCTTCAGAGAGTAGCTCCTGCCCTTGCAGCTGGAGGGCATTAGGGCTGAGACCCTCGGGGCAGCCGCCTCCAGCCTGCTTCAGGCCTCTGCTCAGCTTGCACCATGGCATGGGGCTTCCAGGGCTTCCTGGCAGGGGAGGCTGGTGGAAGCTGTGCCTTTCTGGCAGGGAGATTTCCTCTGGTGGTGGGTGGGCAGGAGGGAGAGTGTCTAAGAGCAGGGTTTCTAGGAGCTGCTGGGCCACACACTGGGGTCTTGTCTCAACCTCTGCTGGCCTCCATTTTCCTGTTGGTAAAGTGGGTGCAGTCTCTTCCTGTCCTTGGGCCTTGTGAAGACCCACTGGGAGGGGTTGTCCATCCTCTCCAGGTGCCTGCAGGCCCACCATGCCAGGTGGCACTTCTTGTATGGCTATTGTGGCTCACCGCCCATGCCCAGGTTCCTGGGGTGGACCCTCCATGCCCAGCAACCCCTGACTCAGGAGGACTGGTGGTCTGAGCTTCCTGACCAGGTGACCAGCCCTCATGTCCTCTACTGGCTGGCACGACTGGCCTATGTTATGCATCAGATGCCATTTGGTTTGTCCATTAACTCATAATGAAGATCGAGTCCTTCCTTGGCCCTGGATGGCCAGTGGAGGACAGGGCTGTGGCTCACGGTGGAAGCCAGTCCTGCATCTGGCAGTGCTGGGCCCTCTTGGGCCAACTTTCTTCTGCCTTTGGCCACCAAAGCCTGGTTTCTGAGTGGTAGAGCTGCGTCAGTCTCCTGGCCATTCCTGCTGGGCCCCTGAGGGACAGCTGCTGTCCAGGGTGGGAAGGGAGTCAGCTGCCCTCTGGCCCCAGGGCTTGGTGGGCAAGGTCATCCAGCCACCAGCCACAGGGCTCTGTGACAGGCCCCTGGTCGAGCCATGGCCGTCGCACACTATCTATGTGTCTCCAGATACCTGCCCCCACCCCCTCCCCAAGGACCCTGGTCTGGGCAGCACTGCAGGGGCCTCTCAGAGCAGCCAGCATGCACAGCGGGCGGCTACTCCACCAGGCTTTGCACAGAGGGTAGCCACCCTACACGCTGCTCCTGGGGGCAGCTCACTGGTTGCCCCAGTCAACCTGCCAGAGGGGTATGTGGGAAATAGGCCGAGAGGCTGTCCGCCTAAGGGTGGGGGCTCCGCCTCGGAGATGAGGGCTTGGCCTTCCCGACGCCTGCACTGGGGAGAGATGGCGCTCAGAACAGGCCAGGTGGAACGTCTGGAACCGGGAGGGACCATGCCCAGGGTCTGGGCCCATTGCACCAGCTCAGCACTTGGGCTGGTCACCAAGATCCCTTTATTCAGTGTTCGGATTCCCTTTGGAGGCCTCTGGGGTTCCAGGGCCTGTGGTCTTGGGCAGGCCCACCAAGTTTATCTCCCAATGACAGCATCGACAGTGGCTCCCAGGGTCAGGGTCTTGATGAGGCCTCTTGGGTACTCAGCTGGGGCTCCTTCCCCTGCCTGGCCCAGCATAAGTCAGTGGGGCTGTGCTTCAGTCCCCTCCCTCAGCCCCACCTGCCTTTAGCTCTGGTGTTGGTGGGGGTGGGCAAGCCCCGCACAGGCAGGAGAGGTGGCCGCTGACAGGAGCAGCTCTCTGGTCCCTGCTGACGAGTGCCCGGTGTGCTGGGAAGAGACCCGAGTCACTGAATGGTGAGTGTCGACTTCTCCAGTCCCAGGCCTTCCTGCGACTCTCCTGGGAGGAAAGGTCTGAGGAGCTGAGAATCTTATGGAAATTTCCCCAAAGGCAGAAGTGCCTCAGAGTGTTGGTTTCCAGGGAACCTGCCTTTCTCAGGGTCTGGGCTTGTCCAGCTCTCCGGCCTCTTCACAGGATTTCCAGCCCTCGCCAAAACTTTGAAGAGAAATTACTCTGAAGTGGTGGGATATTTTTAATCAGTCTGCTTACTTGTGGAGGAGTCTCTGAACATTCTTGTCTTTGCACAGGATGGGACAAATACTTGGTGGCAGGCAGGAAACCCTCTGGTAGGTTCCCAGGTTCGAGTGGGGATCAGTGTATCAGTGTACATCAGACGTTCCAGCCACTTTCAAGAGACTCGGGAGGATGCACAGTGTGGCCAGTGGGTTTGGAGGTCTTTGATGTGGACCCTGCATGGCCCTAGATGTTGGCTATACAGGCGGGAGGCCTGTCTCCATTTCTGAATGTCCTTGCACCCAGGATGGTCCTGGAGGACCCACGACCCTGTCCTAAGGTGTCAGTGGAGTCCCATGGTGGATCTCTGCTGCCCTGTGTGCTCCTGGCTGACCCCTGCCTGGACTAAGTGTCCACCTGGTGGGAGACCCCAAGCACCTGCTGGTGGAAGCACGGGACTGGGCTGGTTCCCTTCGGAATGAGGACCTTGTCCTGATTGGGATGTGGAGGGCCAGGAGGGATGACGGCTGGCCCCGTCTGGACCACATTGCTGAGCTCCCGCCCCTCAGTCTGTCCTTTGGAGAGTTCTCATCCCGCTGGGTAGTGACTGAACATTGAGGGGCTGGTTTGGGCTGCTGTTTGCCCAGAGACACGTGTGGTCCTCCTGCTGAGTGTCTAAGGCTGCTGCTGGCCTCGGGTGCTGGCCGTTTCCCTAGGGTGGGAGTTGAGAGGCATCTTCCCGCCGCGGGACTGAGTGCTGCGCCTTCCTGCGTCCTCTGGGTTGGGGCGTGGAGGAGCACATTTTGGCCTGAAAAGTGCCATTGTGGGCAGGTCTTGTCATCGAGCCCCTCAGACCTCAGCGAGCTGCCACGCGAGCCTGGGGACATCTGGTTCCTGTGCAGACTGTGTCCCCACAGCCGGGGGCGGGGCTGAGCCCACCCAGGACAGGCCTGCCGAGCAGGGCTGTTTCCTGAGCGGCGGCAGCTCAGCTGTGCTGACCACCGGTCGCCGTCAGCTCCAGGAGCTTCTGAAGGCGGCGCTGGCGTGTGGTGACGTGTGGCTCCTGGTGGAGGAAGAGGCAGTGGGGGGCAGGTCGGCTGGGCCTGGGCCGGGGTGGAAGGCCAGGGCAGCCGGAAAGACTCGAGCTCGCTGTGCTGCCGCCTGCCCTTCTCCAGCCAGGGCCCCCACTGTCCCTGCAGTGCCCCATGGGCTCTCACTACCCTGAGGACCTGGACGTGTGCTCCTGTCAAGGGTGGGCAAGGTGCGGGCATCACCAGTGGGCCTTGGGCCTTGGGCAGGGCTGAGGAAAGGGCCGTGCCAGTGTCCAGGGTTGTGTCCTCTGGGGGGTTTGCGTTCCCTTCGTCTTCCTGTCCCCAGGTGCCACTTGCCGTGAAGGAACCAGGGTGCCCAAGGCCAAGGAGTGGGCCCAGGGTGCCGCAGGCCCTCCTCAGCCTTGGAGAGACCTGCCCACGAGGGGGCGCTCTGCACCTGCCAGTTCCCCAGCAGCTTCCTGCAGAAGAGTCAGGGCCTGGGCAACGGTGGCTGCCCACAGGGGGTGCGTGTGCTCTGACACTCTCCAGGTCCTGTGTCACGGGCTCTGCTGGTTACCTGGTTGGAACAGAGCTAAGTCTTCAGTCTCTTTTAGGGTGACTGGGACTAATTTTGTGAATGTCCAAAAGAGCAGTTGTTCCAGAATATTCTAACAGGAGTTGTTTGGAAACCATCTGCAGAGATGCTTGGCTGCCTTGTGCGTGGCTTGCAGCGTGAGCTCTGGGCTGCCCTGGACGCAGGGAGGGTCCCTTCCTGGTTCCCCTTCCCTGTCTGCAAAGGGCTGTGTTCTCTCCTGGCCCACCCTGGCCCGGGTCCTGTCTGGTTCCGTGCTGCCCATGAGCCCTTAGCCTGTGACTTCATGGTGGCAGGGAAGAAAATTTACTGGTGTGGAGGAGGAAAAGGCCCCGTTTCCCCTGGGGTCCCAGGTTTTGGGGAGTGGTGAAAGGCTCCGGAGCGAGGGCAGGGCTGAGGACTCCGGCGTGCCTGCTGGACGGGCGTGGAGTGGAGGGCTCAGTGGGCCATGCTGCAGACGCCCCAGGCACGGTCACCACAAGAGCCTGGCTCAGGATGCAGAGGGACATGCTGGGGCCTGGACAGCTTGTCCACTCACCGTGGGGCAGCAGGCCCAGGGTTGGGCAGGACTCGGCCCACCTGAGCTTCTGTCACTAGGCAGAGGTTGACCGGGGGCTTCGGCACCTGAGCCCCCAGGCTGGGGTGGGAGGCAGCCTGGGGTTCCCGCTGCAGACCAGGTAGTTTATTAGCACCAGTAGTGGGGTGCTCTCCTCTTCTTACCTCTTCCTTTCAGAGTAGGTCAGATTCTCACAACTGCACACCAGACACACACCCCAGGGGGAAACCAGTGAGTGCAACACCCCTGCCTCCTCTTCACTGTGGCTCCTGGTTTCTTCTTTCTTCCAGAGAAGTTCTTTGCATGTGTTCTGTGGTGCCTTGTGCTGGTCCTCACGCTGAACATGGCTCTGCACTTGCCACGGCACATTGTCCTGCCCTGAGCCTGGGGAGCCCCCGTGCCCGTCCCAGGCCACAGCACCCTGCTTCATGCGCGAGGGGTGGGTTCCTGGTTGGCGACACCGAGGCCCTCCCTGGGGTGCCGGCTCAGGTTCCTAGAAGCTGCCTGCCTACTGCACAATGTTCTTGGCCCAAAATGTTTTCCTGTGGTCCAGAGGTGGAGAGGCGCGGGTTACGTGTTCGTGGGAAAATGTCCGATAGGAGACAGGAGGAGGGGCAGCAGGGCTCTGGACCCGGCCGCCGGCCCCTCTTGCCTGGGTGACTGCCCTGGACGCCTGCCACACAGGAGAGGCGGGGAGGGCGCTGTCCATGGTCCTCATACTGAGCCAGGTGGCCCCTCCTCATTCTGAGCCCAGGCGGCCCACACCAGCGCGGGGTGGGTGTGGCTCCCCTGCCAGAGGAGGCCATGTAGGGCCTGTGGGGCGAAGACCAGGGGCCCTGGTGCCAGCAGCTCTCCTGGGGGATCCCTGGCCAGTGCCTGGGTGGGTCAGAGCTACTTCTGGACCAGCGTTGACCACTGCTGCGTGCAGACAGCACTGCGTCCCCCTTGACCAACCTCGCTTGGTTTCTCACAGAAGCACTTGGTTGTGGCTGTTCTTCTGGTTGCAGAAGTCATGCTGCCTGTCGCAGGAAGTGGGGGTGCCGCAGGGCCTGGGAGGGCGTTCCTCCTTCCTGCGGGAGCTCCCGTCCTCAGCCCTCGCACATTCTGAGCAGGGCGGCTTCAGGCCCTCAGCTTTTCCTATGCTAAAGGCACGTTGGGGGCTTTCCTCATGGATTGGCTGTGCCATGTTCTGCTGTGTCTTGGCGTGTCTTGGCAGGTTTTGGTGGGTCTTGGTGTGTCTTGGCAGGTTTTGGTGTGTCTTGGCGTGTCTTGGCAGGTCTTGGTGTGTCTTGGCAGATTTTGGGGGGTCTTGGTGGGTCTTGGTATGTCTTGGCAGGTTTTGGTGTGTCTTGGCGGGTCTTGGCAGGTTTTGGTGTGTCTTGGTGTGTCTTGGCAGGTCTTGGTGTGTCTTGGCAGATTTTGGGGGGTCTTGGTGGGTCTTGGTGTGTCTTGGCAGGTTTTGGTGTGTCTTGGCGGGTCTTGGCAGGTTTTGGTGGGTGTTGGCGTGTCTTGGCAGGTCTTGGTGTGTCTTGGCAGATTTTGGGGGGTCTTGGTGGGTCTTGGTGTGTCTTGGCAGGTTTGGGGGTCTTGGCATGTCTTGGTGGGTCTTGGCAGGTTTTGGTGAGTCTTGGCAGGTCTTGATGAGTCTTGGCAGGTTTTGGGGGGTCTTGGCAGGTCTCGATGTGTCTTGGCAGGTTTTGGTGGGTCTTGGCATGTCTTGGTGGGTCTTGGCAGGTTTTGGGGGG
Source organism: Sciurus carolinensis (assembly GCF_902686445.1). Classification (NCBI taxonomy): domain Eukaryota; kingdom Metazoa; phylum Chordata; class Mammalia; order Rodentia; family Sciuridae; genus Sciurus; species Sciurus carolinensis. Next base: position 658,139 of record NC_062214.1, read on the forward strand.
TCTTGGTGGGTCTTGGTGTGTCTTGGCAGGTTTGGGGGGTCTTGGTGGGTCTTGGTGTGTCTTGGCAGGTTTTGGGGGATCTTGGCGGGGTCTTGATGAGTCTTGGCAGGTTTTGGGGGGTCTTGGCAGGTCTTGATGTGTCTTGGCAGGTTTTGGTGGGTCTTGGCATGTCTTGGTGTGTCTTGGCAGGTTTGGGGGGGTCTTGGTGGGTCTTGGTGTGTCTTGGCAAGTTTGGGGGGTCTTGGTGTGTCTTGGCAGGTTTTGGTGGGTCTTGGCATGTCTTGGTGCGTCTTGGCAGGTTTGGGGGGGGTCTTGGTGTGTCTTGGTGTGTCTTGGAAGGTTTTGGGGGGCTGAGCAGGTCTTGGCCTGTCTTGGCAGGCTGGTCCCCCTGGGCTGCTGCCCTGCCATTAGCCCCAAGACACTGGGGTTAGGTGGTGTCTGAGTCAGGTTGACGTCCAGGGGCCCCCGTGTGTGTGTGCACCTGTGCCTGTCCTCGGTCCAGTCCAGGCAGGATGTCCTGTCCAGGCAGGCCATTCCCACATGCTCCAGTGTTGCCTGGGCACAGAGCCACTGCGCTCGGCAGTGGCCGAGCCATGGGAGGTGTTTACAGCCTTGACTGTTTTTAAAAACTGATGTGAAAGTCCTGACAGCCTCTTGTAAGTGAATGACCTGCCCGTCCATCTGGGAACTTGGCCATTGCCCCTCAAGATGCCTGTCCCCACCAGCGGCCACTGCGAGGCCCCCACCTGGCCCCAGCACCACGTTCTCCTTCCTGCCTCTCAGGTGGGCCTGTGCTGCACGTTCCAGCCAGTCTGTCCTATGCGTCCAGCTCTCCCTGCGTGTGGCTCCTCCAGGGTGCCCCCTGCGGCGTGTTGGAGCCTCAGTACCCTGTGCCAATGGACGTCCTGGTTGTCTCTGTCCTGGGGTTGTGGGGGCAGCACTGCCGTGGACAGCGGTGCTGTGCTTTTGGTTGAGCGCTGCTTCTCGGGGGACATGTTTGTTTTTGGTGAAAATCTTTTGCCCGTTGCAGGCTTGGGCTGGCCCTCCTCCCTGCACTTGCTGTCCGTGGGGCCCAGCTGCTGGGCTTGGACTCCTCTCTAGCTGGAGGCACCTTGGCAGAGTGGTCTTGCTGCTCAGGTGCTGGGCTGGGTACCTGGTGATGAGGAGGGTAGAGGGCTGAGGCCCTGCCCAAGGGGGAGAGAGCACATACCTGCACTGGGCAGTGCTGGGCAGTGTCGGGCTGGAAGGAAGCCAGGATCAGTGAGGAGGGCGGTCCTGTGCCTGTGTAGAAGGGAAGTCCAGGCAGCAGGATGAGGTGAACAAAGGCCCTGGGGTGGGGAGACCGCTTGGTGAGGCTGAGAAAGAGCAGGAGAGGAGTGGGAGGGGTGGACATGTTGGAGATGGCCAGGCCAGGGCCAGGGTGTGAGCAGGGCCTGCCACCTTACTGCTTCTGGGACTGAAGTAGGGTCCACTGGGGGCTGCAGGAGGCCCACGGGGGCAGTGGAGCATACACAGGAATGGCATGTTGGAGGGAAGGGCTGAGGAGCTGTGGGGAGGGTCCAGGACACCTGTGTGGGGTGGAGAGGGTGGTGGACCTGGGGAGGGCACCCAGACCAGCCCTGCCTGGTACACCCTGGGTCTTGGTCCAGCACCCATGGTGCGTAAGGGGAGCAGCCTAGTGGTGTGGAACTGCTGTCTCCAGGGACCGTGGCACCACGTTGGGAGGCTGCACCTGGGTTCAGCCTTCGCCACCTGCTGAGCCCACTTGCTTCCTGCCAGCCTGGCCCCCTGCACCGGACACTCGGTCTGCTGGGGAGGCACCTGGTTGCCCCCGCGAGCCTCGGGTTCTGCTGGGGTGTGTGGTTAGGAGGCAGACCCTGGCTGGAGACAGCTGTTGCTGGCCACCCAGGGCCACTGGTCAGAGGGAGCCCCTTTTGCCCTGCCATTAGGAGGAGGGCTGGATGGGGACTGCTGGGCTAGGGATGTTGGTGGGTCTCCAGTGCTGAGCGGCAGCTGGGCCTGGGGGCTCCTGTGCTGTGCCTGAGACACTCTCTGGACACCTGCTGTGTACAGGCAGCCTCCCAGGCCTTAGGCTCCCACGGTGCTGCCCACCTGGGCAGGTGCGAGGGGCATGGCCACAGCCTGTAGCGGGACGGTGCAGTGTGTTCAGGAGAGCCCAGGGTGCAGTGCGGCTGCTGCCCCTCCCTGGCCACAGACCAGGCAGCCATTCTTCACGTCCAGCTTGGGCCTGGGGCGGCCGTCAGCACCCCGCCTTCTCCCTCCTGAGGCCAGAGAGGCAGAGGTCCTCAAGCCGAGCAGTTCATTAGGGGAATTAGATTTCAGGCAGCAGCACCGGCTGCGGCCTGATGGACGTGGAGGGAGGATGTCCCTGGGGAGCCTGCCTGAGAGTGGACCAGAGGGAGGCCAGCGGGCTGCTCACCCCTGCTCTCCAGGCCTGCTGGGCTCCCAGCCCCCACCCGGGGATGGGGCCTTATTGGAATGGGCCATGTTCTGGGGGGTGCATTTCTGCAGGGGACCCCATGGGAACAGAGCCCTCTATTGGAAGAGGGGTGCAGCACGGGGCCAGGCAGTAGGCTCAGACCCTCCATTTCCTGTCTGTAAATGGGGACGGGAGCACCTTCCTCCTGTGAGGTTGCTGTGTGCCCCGCAGAGCACAGTGCTGAGGATCGTAGCCTCCCTGCCCACCTCCACAGCAGCCGGAGAGCTCTCCCTGGGGCTGGGGACAGAGCAGCGTGCTGGGACAGGCCTGCCCGCTGGTCACGCATTCGGTCTTTACTACCGTCGTTTGTCAGATGAGATTGATAGCCCGGCCAGCTGCAGTCGGCCTTTGGGGAGGCGCCTGGCTGGAGCACGGTTACCACAGCGGGGCTCGGGCAGGGTCTGCAGGCTGTGGGTGCAGCCTGAGGCTCCATCCCCCAGCCAAGCCCTGCCAACGAGAGGGGTCGGAATGAGGTGGCAGTGGTTTAGTCAGGTTTCCCAGAAAGGTCCTCTGGAGCAGAGGGAGGGAGGGAGGCAAGTGTCCCTCACTGGGCAGGGCCCACGCCAGCACCCCTGCACCCTGGCACTGTTGGTCCCTGCTGCAAGCTGACCACCTGGTGTTGTCTGGCTGGGGTGGGTGCCCTGTGCTCTCTGCTGCCCACTTGCTTCCTACCCAGTCTCCTCCTTGCACTCAGGCCGTGTCAAGAGGGGATCCGCTCTCCCTGAGCTCAGGCTGTGTCCAAAGCCCTCCTCTCCTCTGCAGGGTCCAGCCTGCTGCTGGGAAAGATGGTCTGTGTGCTCTGGATTCCAAAGGGCTGTGGCCCAAGCCTCCCTCTTGGCCTCTTGTGCATTGGGACTTGGGGTGTTTGGGTGGCCTCTTCCCCATGGGTGGGTAGGGCCGCCCGGAGCTGTCTGAGGGCCCAGGAATCTGGGGCTAGGGGCCAGCCGCTCTGAGTGCCGGTCTCCTTGGTAACTGCTGCCAGGGAGGCATTCTGAAGTTGAATCTATTACCATAATTAGCTGGGAAGCCCCTTGAGCTGCAATTCTGGGCTGCAGGAAAGCCACCCGTTCTCCTGCCTGGAGGCCTCTCCCTTTCTGTCCCCACAGGCTTGGCTGGACTCCAGGCCTTGCTGGCTCCTGTCCTGCTGCCCAGCCGCACCTGGGCAAGCAAAGCACCAACTCCCAAGTCTGATGTCCCCTCAGAAGGTGGCTACTGTGGTGCCCGACCCAGGCGGAAGGTTCTGGGCCCCTCTGAGCACTGGGCGCCTGTGCGGGCCCCAGACATCCCGAGGTCTCCGTCCTCTCCCGAGGGGAAGGGAAGGACGTTGCCTCTCCAGCAGTTTCTCTGAGTGTCACCGCAGCACAGCTCCAGCCAGTGACCCAGGATGGGCTTTGTCCCCTGGCTGCTATTGTACAGTGGGGCCAGGTCCAAGGGGGATAGCCCAACCCTGTCCTTCTGCTGGGCCAGTCCTTCCCCACCTGGGGCTCCGGAGATGGACCCTGTCAGGTCCCATGTCACTGAGTCCTCTGTGCCGGGAGGACCTCGGAGCCAGAGGACGGGGAACGTTCTCGCCCCTCCCGGGGACAGAGGCAGAGCTTCGGTATCCCCGTTCTAGGGTGTGCGGGAGTGCGGGGCGTGGGGGCGGCCTCTGCAGGCCAGCGGGCACTGGTCACCCAGGCACCTTCAGGTGGGAAAGGGCCTGGGGAGCCTCTCCATCATTCAGCTGGCTGAACATGGGGCTGGACATGGGGTGGGACGTGCAGCAGGCTAGCGAGGGGCCCCGACTGCAGCCAGGAGGTCTCCCCACCGCCCGGGGCCTCTCCTGGGGAACCTCGAGCTGGGGAGGAGGGTCTGCAAGTGAGCGGATCTCCTTCCTCTTCCGGCCTCCAGGAGTGCGTGGGAGCACTTCCCTGCGTGCCGCCAGCCGCCCCTGCCCGGCCTCCCCCGCGGGGCCATCTGCGCCGTCTGTTCAGAAAATGTAAAAACAAAACGTGGAGCTTGGTGGGCACTTCTGGGCGGGCTGCTGGGCGGCGCCCCAGTGCTGCTCCCTGGCGAGGCCCGGCACCCTCCGCTGCTCCCGGGTGAGGGAGCAGGGCCTTCCAGGGGCTGAGCCTCTGACCGGCTCCGTGTTGGCGCCACGCACCCCGGTGCTCTGAAGGGCTGCCATCGGTATGTCCGGGTGTGGAGAGCCCCTCATCTCCCGGCTCTCCAGAAGGTTCTGAGATGCCCAGTCGGAGCCCTTGGGAGCAGGGCCAGGGGTTTCACTTAGAAGAGTCTTCCACAGTGTGAGCTGGCCTCTCTGGACATGGCTCCAGACCCTGTGGACTTGGGTTTGGTCTGTGGGGCTGTCCTGGGCTCTGTCCTGTTTTCTGACCTGGCCAGATCACTCCCTGCTGGATCCTGGACACGCCTGCCCTCCCCTTTCTCTGGGTGTTGCTCTTCCCTCTGCCAGGAACACCCTTCCTCCTCTTCCCCTGCTGGTTCTGGCCTGGGGTTCGTGTCTCCCTGGGTTCCCTGTGTTGGTCGGTAGGACTGAGCTGGTCCCAGAGCCCTTTCTGTGATGGGGAACCCCTGTCCCCCGGGAGAGCTCACCAGCAGGCTAGCTCAGTGGCCAGGAGAAGGCACACGAGATGTCTGCACTTTTTTTTTCAGGGCTCAGTTAATTGAATCAATTGGCTAATGAGCAGAGGAAATTAATTGCAGTTTTGAATGTGCCGTTTCTTCGCGTGTACTCTCGGTGCCAGTGGGCCTGCCAGTGCTCCGCCACCAGCGGCCCACTCCGCTGCCAGGAGCTGTCCTTGGGGGCCACGCCCTGGGGAAGGGGAGTGCCCGGTGGCTGTGCCCCAGGGCCAGTGCGTGTGACAGGGGTTAGCCCAGGGGACAGGCGCTGGCAGGGATTGTGCGCCTTTCCTTGGGGCTTCAGGAGCAGGCTGAGCCTTGGGTGCTTGGTGGTGGTGTGCTCACCCTTCCCTGGAACCAGCAGAAAGGGGTGGACCCAGGGCTGGACCCAGGTTGGAAGCCATGTTGCTGTGACCAGGGCCGAGGGTCCTCGGGGCCTCACTGGGAGACTTGTGGCCCCAACTCCCGAGCAGGCGGTGGAGCTGGCATGCAGGGGAGGGATGCCGTCTCTCGGACCTGGTCTTGTTCCCTTGTGGCCCTCAGGACCCCGTCCTGCGTCTGCACAGTGTCCTGGGGCTTTATACTTCCTGTGTAGCCCTGGCCCCTTAGCCTGGGCTGCAGGGACTCTGCCCGAGCACCTCCCCACACCGTCCACCTTGGGCACTGCTCTGCTGGACACAGGTGCGGGTCGGGCAGCAACGTGCTGGGCGGGTGTGAGTGAAGGCCGCGAGACCTGTGCCGAGAGCGCCTGGCAAGAGGCCTCCATGCCCACGACTGTCCTCGGGCATCGACCCGGGCGTTCCTGCCTGAGCTGCTGAGTCAGCGGCAGGCCCAGGCCCTGGCTGAGGCCGTCTTCCCTGGGTGGGTGGGGCGGGTGTCCTGAGTGTGGCTGGCCTGGGCTCTGTGGGCCGAATGCGGTCTAGCAGTGGCGTATTTTTAGGTGATTGACACTTCAGCTGTGGCTCTGAGCAGGGCTGAGGACCCTCCACGTGATGCAGGCCCTGGGGTGAGGGGACAGGAGAGACCTGCACTCTGCATGGGTAGCAGGCTGGCTGCAGTGGGCTGTGAGGGCCAGGAGGGCAGAGGCCCAGGCTGCGAGCTGGGCTCTGGGGCAGGCAGGTGGCACAGTGCAGGAGCGGGCCTGGGCACCTACTGTGTGTGGCGCTGTTCCCATGGCCTGCTTGAGTTGCTGACCCCCATGGGCCGGGTCTGACCGGGAATGCAGAGGCTGGGCGGGGGGCTGGCTACACGCCGATACCCCCGGGCCTGTGCCGCCTCCCGTCTCTGCTGAGCAGGCCCCGGTCTCCCAGGCAGAGGGCCCAGCCTGGGGGTTTGGGTGAATGCTGGGGTCTCCTGAGGTACCCCTGGGCTGGCTCCTGGTGCTCCGAGGGCTTTCTTTTCTTTGTTGGTGGTACTGGGATGAAGCCAGGGCCTCTTGTGTGCTAGGTGAGCAGGGCTCTGAGCTGAGTCAGCCCCCAAGGCACCTTCTTGCCAGAGAAGGAAAACAACAGTGGGTCAGGTCAGGTGACCAGGTGCTGACCTTCCACCTGTGCGCCCGAATGTTCCACACGCCCAGGACTTGTTCCCCGTTTGTCCAAGGCTGCTTGTGTTGCCTTCAGCTGGCTTTGCCCAGGGCACGGTGGTGGGGGAGGCCGGGAGCAGGACCCACCGAGCCTCAGCCTTCACAGGCCAGGGGCATCCTATCTTCTGTCTGCAAGGGGCAGAAGCGGCGTCCAAGCACGTTCAGTAACGGGCTTCCACAGCCTGAAGTTCAGGCCTCAGGCACAGCTGGATGCAGGTGCTGGAGGTGGACTGTTGAGACTCTCCCTCTCCCACCATTGCTCCCCTCCCTGTGCCTTCATCCTCCGGGAGGCCTGTGCCTGTGGGCCTCACACCAGGCCCAGCCTGGCAACCCCAGGGCAGTGGGGCCTCTTTCCAGGTGGTTTAGCTTGAGCCGAGGTCCTGGGGCTGATGTTACAGGCCAGCCCTAGGTGGCAGCCTTGATGCCAGGAGACCCTGCCTCTGGCTGGAGAGGATGGCTAAGAGGCTGGTGGTGGCACTGCACAGGGTGCTGTCTGGTGGCAAGTTACACCCCTCTGGCACCAGTGGCTCCAGTGACAGGCGGCGTGGGGGCTGGTAGAGACTCCCTTCAGCCAGGTGAGCTCATGGTCAGTCTGTGGATCCACAGGTGGAGGGTGCTGGGGGTTTCCTCTGGCCAGTGGGCAGAGCCTGGGAGGGGGATGCTGTGTGGAGGGAATCCGTCATGTGGACATGCAGCTGTGAAGCAGCCCCGTGCCCTGGGCTCCGGGTTCCTCTGTGTCAGCATTAGCAAGGGCCACTGTGGTCCAGGGAGCTGCCTCGTGACCGGATCAGGTTCATGGCGAGGGTCTGCCCTGGACGTGGTGGAGTGTGGCCTCAGGGGTTCCGACGATGCCTCGGGTTCGCTTTCCTGCAGCCGAGGTGGCTTGCAGCTCCCAGGAGGAGCCGTCGTGGGGGCCTCGGCGGGGGCGCAGGAGGTGGAGGGGCCGCGCAGGGTGCCCTGCTCCCCCCACGGTGCTCTGACCTGTGGCTCTCCGCTGCCCTCCAGGTTCCTGCTGGTCTTCTCCTGCCTGGTGCTCTCCGTCTTCTCCACCATCAAGGAGTACGAGAAGAGCTCGGAGGGCGCCCTCTACATCCTGGTGAGCCAGCGCTCGGGCAGAGGGCCTGGCACAGGGGCATGGCTGGCCCTGAGCGTGGGTGGGGCTGAGCCCGGAGAGCCAAGGCTCCCTGGGCTGCAGACCCTGAGTTCTGGTGGAAACTGGTCCCTCACTGTCACCTGGGGTCCTCTCTCAGTCCTGCTGCCCCCTCACATGGACACTAGCTTTGACCAGGCAGAGCCTGGTCCAGCCCAGAGAGGGAGGACCTCCCAACCCAGACAAGGAGGACCCCCATCAGCCCAGACAGGGAGGACCCCCATCAGCCCAGACAGGGAGGACCCCCCAACCCAGACAGGGAGGACCCCCCAACCCAGACAGGGAGGACCCCCCAACCCAGACAGGGAGGACCCCCCAACCCAGACAGGGAGGACCCCCCAACCCAGACAGGGAGGACTCCCCAACCCAGACAGGGAGGACCTCCCGGCCCAGACAGGGAGGACCTCCCAGCCCAGACCAGCCCAGATGAGGGTGGTGTTCTCACCTGGGATCTTCAGGCCCCCACGCGCTCACGGCCATGGCGCATGGGGTCCCGTCCCGTCCGGGGGGCTGACCCTCAGCTCTGGGCTCCCCACAGGAAATCGTGACCATCGTGGTATTTGGGGTGGAGTACTTCGTGCGCATCTGGGCCGCGGGCTGCTGCTGCCGGTACCGCGGCTGGCGGGGGCGACTCAAGTTTGCCCGGAAGCCCTTCTGTGTGATTGGTGAGGCTCATGGGGGTGGACGGGAGTGCACAGGGTTGGGTGCTGGTCTGGAAGAAGCTAGGTCCACATTGGCTGCAGCAGGCTGGCCAGACGCCAGGACCAGCTCCTTCTGGAAGTTTCTTCTCCCCTCTGACTTCGAGGTAGGACAACCAGGGGAGGGACAGGAGCCAGGCAGCCTATCCCAGACGCCCACAGGCAGGTGGTAACTGTCCATCCTAGGGCCTGGCACCGCCCAGACCCCCACCAGGCTCTGTGCACGCTCTGTGTCCACCTGTCCCCGCTGGGTGGGGGAGGAGGTGGTTCTGTGCGAGGGAGGAGGGCCGGCCTGACGCTGCCCTCCCCGCAGACATCATGGTGCTGGTCGCCTCCATCGCCGTGCTGGCGGCCGGCTCCCAGGGCAACGTCTTCGCCACGTCTGCGCTCCGGAGTCTGCGGTTCCTGCAGATCCTGCGCATGATCCGCATGGACCGGAGGGGAGGCACCTGGAAACTCCTGGGTTCTGTGGTCTACGCCCACAGCAAGGTGAACAGCCCAGGCCCGCAGGGGAGCCGCTGCCCACCTGGGTGCCTGCTGCCCCGGGTTTCTCCAGGGGTTATGGGGGGGGAGGGCCTGAGGCCGGGCCTGGGCCTGAGGTGTGGAGGAGCCTCCTCCCCTTCGAACGTGGGGTTTCTCTCCACAACTCAACCAATTCTCTCATCTGTCCCCGGAAAGCTGCTTTCCTGCACGGCCAGTTGGCTGGGCCCCCCAGGCCTCTGACTCTGTGGTCAGGTGTCTCATTTCCTGGTTTCGAGTGCCTGGATCGATTTGCTGCTGGAGTCACCTGCTGGGCTGGTTGTTTAAGCTGCGGCTTGCGTGGCCGCTGGCTGGGGTCCTGTGGGGTGGCTGCAGCCACTCATCTACGTTCTTGGGGTCTGAGGGCCTGGTGGCCAAGACCCCCATCCTGCCAGGCTGTACTCTGATGCCAAACTTGTGTGGCTGGGTTTATTTGCCTAGATGGTCCCTCCCTGTTTTCCTACCTGCCAGAACCCGCAGGGCTTTGCTGACCGTGACAGCTTTAGGGCAGGGGTCAGACCCTAGGGGAGGTGGGCTCCCCACTACATGGTCCACTCTCCTTCCCTGGAGGTTGGGGTGGTAAGGTGCAGCTGGGTGGAGCCCACGTCCCCTTTGGAGCTGTCTCTGGAGGGTCTTCTCCGGGTCTGCCTGTGTCGGCAGACACTTGGAGACCTGGGCAGCACTGGCCGTGGGCTGCTATCCTCCCAGCAGGTGGAGGGCCTGGCTGGACAGCGTCGTACAGCCACGTCCCCTTCTAGCTGTGTTGTAAGCCCCCAGCCAACCCCTGCGGGAGAGGTGCCAGTTGAGCCTTGGCCAGCCTGGGGGGACCCAGCTGAAGCTCTGGAGACCCAGAGCCCGGTAGGCTCTTAGCCTGGACTGGCCAGGCTGGCTGAGCATGGCAGTGACATGGCCTGCTTTCCCTGCAGGAGCTGGTCACCGCCTGGTACATCGGCTTCCTCTGCCTCATCCTGGCCTCGTTCCTGGTGTACCTGGCAGAGAAGGGTGAGAATGACCACTTCGACACCTACGCAGACGCACTCTGGTGGGGCCTGGTGAGTCCCAGCTCCTGGAGCCTGGTCAGCATTGCTTCCCTGAGGACGCACAGAGGCTGTGCCCACACTCAGCGCCTGCAGAGGGGACCCCGCTGCCCTTGGAGGAGCAGGCTGGCCATGTCTCTTGGGGGCCACCTGCTGGCTGCCCAGGGCCCTGACAGCCCGTAGAGGTGGTGGCAGAGGCTGGTCGTGGCTGTGGATGCGCTGGCTGTGTGTGCGTGATGTGTATGCATGTGCATGTGTGCAGGTTCACATGTGTGTGCAGTTGCATTCATGTGTGCACATGTGTGTACTCATCACATGTATGATGGCATGCGTGCACATGTATGTATGTGTGTGTGTGTAAGAGTAGGTGTGTGAGTGTGTGTGGGTGTAAGAGTGTGTGTGTGAGAGTGTGAGTATGTGAAAGTGAGTGTGTGTGTATGCATGTGAGTGTGTGAATGTGGGTGTGTGTGGGTGTGTGAGTGTGCGAGTGTGTGTGCATGTGAGTGTATGAGTGTGTGTGTGCGTGTGTGGGGTGAGTGTGTGTGTGGGTGTATATGTGTGTGAATGTGTGTGTGAGTGTGCATGTGTGGGGTGTGAGTGTGAGTGTGGGGGTGTGAGAGTGTGTGAGTGTGTGGATGTGTGTGGTGAGTGTGAGTGTGTGTGCATGTGAGTGTGAGTGCTGGCACTGGGAAGAGACTGGCCTATGTCCTCACTGCTCACCTGCTCTTTCCTGTGTGCCTGGGAATCGTGGGAGGAGAGAGGATGGGGTGGGGATTCTGAGATCCCTGGCAGGTGGGGCCTGTCTTGGGGCTCCAGGTCGGGGCCAAACCCATGACCTCTCATCCATTTGGGGGTGGGGCTGCAGGTTTGGCACCCTTCCCAAGGTCAGGTGCACTGTGCTGGGCCATCCCCTTCTGGACTGTCCCCCGGCCCTGCCCCCATGGTCAAAGGGACACTGCTCCCTCTGCTACCCTGGACCTAGCCCTCTAAACTGCCCTGTCCAGGGTGGTCTGGATCCTGCTTGCATGGCCACCCCTCCCCAGGGCCACCCCTTCTGGTGTCACGGCTGCTCAGGTGTCTAAACTGCTCTCCCCCTGCCTCCACGCCCCCCTGATCTCCCTCCCCCGCCCTCCACGCCCTGCTGGCCTCTCCCCGTCTCTTCCTCCCACTCGCGCCTCTCTGTCACCTTTCACTGTCATGTAGCAAGTGGCAACATATTAGGGTTTTGTGTCTTCAAAATTAAGTCCTGGTCATGTTAACACTGCACACAAGGCCCCTCAGCGGGGGTGGGTTTGTGGTCGGCAATATCTCCCTAGCCCACATGTTACCTGCGGCAGACTTCTCGGGGCCCCTTCCAGAACCTTCTCTGCAGGTCCTGCTGCTGGCTGTGAGGTGCTGACCCCACTGCTTCTGCACCCTGGCCAGTGCCATGGCCTCCGTGGCCACCTGGGCTGCTGTCCCTGACCTCTGAGGTGCTGACCCCACTGCTTCTGCACCCTGGCCAGTGCCATGGCCTCCGTGGCCACCTGGGCTGCTGTCCCTGACCTCTGAGGTGCTGACCCCACTGCTTCTGCACCCTGGCCAGTGCCTGGCCTCCATGGCTGCTTGGGCTGCTGTCCCTGACCTCTGAGGTGCTGACCCCACTGCTTCTGCACCCTGACCAGTGCCATGGCCTCCGTGGCCACCTGGGCTGCTGTCCCTGACCTCTGAGGTGCTGACCCCACTGCTTCTGCACTCTGGCCAGTGTCATGGCCTCCGTGGCCACCTGGGCTGCTGTCCCTGATCTCTGAGATGCTGACCCCACTGCTTCTGCACCCTGGCCAGTGTCTGGCCTCCGTGGCTGCCTGGGCTGCTGTCCCCGTCCTCAGACTGCCCAGTTGCTTTCTGTGCCTGGGGCAGACACCTGGAGCTGGGCCCCTGGTTCACAGGAAGGTGCTATCCCTTGGGGTGGGATGGCCCACCTGCCTCCACTTACCTGCAACCCCACACCCTGGGCTTGTGTTGGGCCACCTCCTGGTCCAGCCAGGGCATGCCCTCTGTAGACCCGTGTGGTCCTGGGGCCTGTGGGCAGCCTCTGAGAGGTTGTCAGGTCACCTGCAGGCCTTTCCTGCCTCCGGCCTTCTCATTGCCCGGGCTCCCCTCAGGGTACTGTGGGTATGAGTGGCCACTGCCGCTGCCCTGCTGGGGGACAAGTAGCAGCAAAGGCCCCCGTGTCAGTCCGCAAATGAGCCTGTGGGTGGGTCCCCAGGGGCTCAGCAGCCCAGGGTGGTGGGCTTCCCTACCTTCCTGGCCAGTGACCCAGTCCCTTGCTCCACAGATCACCCTGACCACCATTGGCTACGGGGACAAGTACCCGCAGACCTGGAACGGAAGGCTCCTGGCAGCGACCTTCACCCTCATCGGTGTCTCTTTCTTCGCCCTTCCTGCGGTAAACCTTTGCATCTTCCTGCTGGGGGTAGTGCACATGCTCCCCAGGACTCTCGGTGACAGGCCACCCTCATGGGGATCTGGCAGGAGCAGGGTCCACAGCCCCTGGGGAATCCTCACCCCAGGCTGGAGTGGAGGCTGCCCTGGGGAGGGCCCGGTGACGCTGTGCAGGCAGCCCCCCCGTAGGTGTGCTCCCAGGGTCCCAGGCTGTGGCTTCTGACCCAGCTCTCATGGTCACTCTCATGGTGACCTCCTGTCAGCCCTGGACAGAGGGGTCCTCGAGATCAGGAGCACTATAGCCTGGTGACAGCTCCCCTGTCGGGGCTCCATGGGACCTCAGGCCTACCCAGGCAGAAGGGGCCAGGGCTCTGCTAACCCTTCACAGCACCAGGGTGGGCAGCTGGCATGGTCTGTGAGCTGGCAAATGCTATGTGTTGGCAGCTGTGCCTCCTGTAGGCCAGCATGGTCCTTGACCCCAATCAGAGGGCCTCCCAGGCTGCTCTCCAGGGGGTCTGGGACTGAGGTGGGAGGGTGGGGCCGTGTGGGCAGGTGGGGAGTGACCTGGGTTCTGCTTCAGCGTCTGGCCCTGATGAGTTGGGAGGTGTGGGTCCCCAAGCATGGTCTGACCCTGGTGACTTGCAGGGCATTTTGGGGTCCGGCTTTGCCCTGAAAGTGCAAGAACAGCATCGGCAGAAGCACTTTGAGAAGAGGCGAAATCCGGCTGCTGGCCTGATCCAGGTGGGTCCCAGCCTTCCCCTGGGAACCAGGGAAAGCCCCTGTCCAGCCCTCCTGGTGGAGTGGAGCCTGCTCAGGCTGGGCCAGGCATCACCCCGTCTGTGGACAGGCCACAGCCCGTGTCCCTCTGCAGGAACATGTGGGCAACATGGATGTCTAGGTCAGGGTGGAGCATGTCAGATGCCTGAGGCTGCACGGGCCAGGCCCCTGTCCTGGGGGTGGCCTGCCGGGCCAGGCTGTCCCGGGCACTGTCGCGGGTGCCCCGGTGTAGACAGCTGAGTGGTGGGACCCGTGCGTGGCAGCGTCACTCGTGCGGATGGTGCCGCCCTGTCTGAGCACCCTGTCCTGAGCTCAGCCAGCCTGTCCCACTGTGCAGGGGCAGGTGGGGCGTGGTGGCCACTGGCTGTGCAGGCGGAAGAGCAGAGGTTCCGCTGGACTCGGGGGGCAGTGGGGCTTTGTGGGCAGCAGGCGCAGCCCCTCCTTCCTTCCTTTTCTGAAGACGTGGCTCTCTTGGTCTTGACCATGGGTCCAGCCTGCTTCTGTGTGGGTATGTGTTCATCTTTTACCTCAAAACTCCAAACGGCTACTCTGTCTGTAATTGCAAAAGAGCAGAGAGAGGAGCAGACAGGCCCGCAGTCTGGCTGTCCTTGACATTGACAGCCGTGACCGGCGGAGGTCGCTCAGCACAGAGGGAGCAGCCGCACCCCACCTGCTGCTCCTCCTTCGGCTCCCTCCCTCTCGGCAGCCAGAGGAACCCGTGGCAGCCGAGGGGCAGCACGTGCCCCTGCGTAGGTCGCCCGCACCTCAGCTCAGCTGCCAGGGCTCCCCAGATGCCAGGCTGTCCCAGGGTCCGATGAGGGGCACAGGGTGGAAGCTACAGCAGAGCGGCCGGTCGGGGGTCCTTCCTCTGAGGGACGCTGACCCACCCTGGGGACAGGATCACGGCTGTCAGTAGGTGTGTGGCCTGGTGCCACCCCAGCTCCCAGGGAGGAAAAGGTCCCTGGGGAAGCTCCGGAGGAGACCAGGAGCTTCGTGCCCAAAGGCATCTGGGGACCTTTGCGTCCTTCTGGAAGCCAGCGTGCCTGGACTGTGGCCCTCACTGCCTCTTGTATGTTGGAAAGTGTGAACCTCGATGGAAGAAGTTGGTGAAGTCCTAAGTGGACGGCCATCCCATGTCCGTGGGCTGGAAGACAGTCCTGTGGACGTGGTCTTAGCAGAACTTGATCGCAGAGCAGAGTGGGTGGCGTCCCTGCCACGGGCCCACGCCCTGGTCTGTGGAGCTGGAGAAGCTGGTCACGAGGTTCAGTGGGATTGCCATGGACTGGAGGGCCCCATCAGGCTCGAAGCAGGACAGTCGGAGGTGTCCACTTCCATCAGGAGCCTCCCTGATGGAAGCAGTGAGCTCTGCTGTGGTGGGGGCCACAGGTCAGTGGAGCGGAGTCCACCAGCCAGCCCACTGTCCCTGGGGACTGATCTTCAGCAGGAGCCCCTTGCCCATCTGGGGCAGGAAGCATCCCCAGCACGTGCTGCTGGGACGGCCGGTGTCCTGGTGCAGGCCTTGCTTTCGCGGTGCTGGGACTTGAGCCAGGGCCTCGTGCCTGCTGGACAAGCTCTCCTCTACCCAGCTGTGTCCCCCGTTTACTGTCTTAAAAATTCATTTTAAAAGAATGAAAACTGTCACTTACCTCATATCATGTGCAAAAATTAACTGAATGGATCACCAGAAACCTGAATGTGCGAGCTGAGGCCACACGGAGTCCTTAGAAGAATCAAGCTCCCTGGCCGGCATTTCCCACACCAGCGGCAAAGCAGGGAAGGAGGAGGTGGCCTCACGGAAGCTGCGGGCTGTGCCTGGGGAGGGCCAGACATGCGGCACAGAGGCGTCCGCCAGTTGCACAGATGTGGGGGCCCAGCGTCCACAGTCCGTGACAGATTCTCAGACAGAGCAGGAATGTAACCAAAGGGTCTCAGGCAGAGGCCTTCACAGAGGATAAGCAGACAGCCAGCAAGCCGGGTCACTGTGGCCAGGGAGGTGCAGGCCGTGCCCATGTGAAGCTACTTCGTGCCCACTGGGGACGCTGTGTGGGTGGAAGTGGCCTTTGCCCTCTGCTGGTGGGTTGTACAGAGCCACTCGGTGGTTGCCTGCAAGCTTGGCAGGAAGCTTCAGTTGCCCTGCAAGCCCACCTTGAGTGACTGACCAGGAGAGCTGAGTGAGCAGGTGATGTGCCCAAAGTGAGTGCACAGATGTGCACGGCAGCAGTTACAGTAGCCCTGGGGACAGACGGACCTCTGTCCATTAGTGGAGGAGTGGGTGGTCAGGACGTGGTGCTTCCACACAGTGGGATACTATGCAGCCATCAAAAGGAGCAGAGCATAGGCCATGACAGGGACCCCCTGAGGACGTCATGCCCAGTGACCAAAGCCACATGGAGAAGGCCAGAGTGTGTTCCTCACTAGGAACTAGTGTCCTGTCCTGGAATGGGATCGGTGGCTGTGGGACCTGGGAGGCAACGGGAGTGGGCACACACGGTGGGCCCCACGGGGGTGAAGCAGCTGTGGGGACAGCGGATCACGTTTCGGTTCCACCACAGGAGGAAGTGCAGGGACCACACCCCAGGCAGGGTCCACCTGGAGGATGGCCCAGCTTCTCAGTCCCCCTTGACGGGTCCCTGTTGTGCCCCCAGGCCACAGGGCCCCAGGTGAGCCCCAGAGGGCCCTGCCCTGGCTCTCTGGGGGTAAACGCAGGCTGGGTGGCAGACGGGCGGCCGGGCATGGGGCCGCCCTCTGCTGAGCGCCCGCTCTCCCGCAGTCCGCCTGGAGGTTCTACGCCACCAATCTGTCCCGCACGGACCTGCACTCCACCTGGCAGTACTACGAGCGCACCGTCACCGTGCCCATGTACAGGTACCGCCCGCCCCGCCCGGCAGCCAGCGTGGCTCTGAGTCCCTGTGCTCTTGAGCCCCGTTTTCTGTTGTTCATTGTTTAGGCCGATTTTTGTTTCTCTTTTTCTTTAAAATGTATGCATTTTCAAAAAAGAATCGTGTGTGATTTATTTCGACCATTGATTTGGTTCCTTGTTCCTGTGTCACAGCTTTTGTTTCCCACCCCTCCCACCCCTTTGCTTTCTGTCCTTCGCTGTGTGTCCCCAGTACCCCGAGCTGAGTGTTGGCTGTAGTGCTGGGTGCACAGTCTGCCATAGCTGGTAGGCCCCGGCTCCAAACCCAGGAGGGCGATGGTGACCCTGGCCCCCAGCAAGGACAGGGGCTCTGCGTGGGGGGGAGAGTGACCCCAGACCCAGGAGGGCACTTGGGCTAGGAGACCACACTATTTGGGGGTCCCAGGTGCCCCCAAGGAACAGAGCACAGGAAAGCCAGGCCTGGGAAGGAGGCGGGGAGGTGGAACTGGCCAGTCGGGCCCCAGACCTGCTGGTCAGCTGTGGGGTAGGATCTGTCTGTGCCAGGCTCTTGCTTAGACTAAGGCCTGGGTGAGAGGTTCTGAGAGCACAGAGCGTCTGTGCAGCTGAGTGCTGCTGCTGAGTCCTCTGCTCTGAGCTGGGTTCAGTGGGACAGGGTCCTTCCAGCTTCCTCTCCTGCTCCGGGTGTTTCCGGATCCCAGCCCGCCCTGGGTGGGTGCAGAGCCCAGTGGGGACTCTGTGGCCGGGCTCATCTGAGCGTCCTGTCCTCACGCCCACCCTGCTGGCGCCTCCGGAGCAGCCCTGGACCCTGCCCTGGAAGGCCGGGCGGCGGCTGAGCCTGTGCTAATTCTCTCTGTTCTGTTGTTCCCCCTCTTCCCTGACGATTTTTTTTCGTTTCCTTTTTCTTATCCCGTTCTTTTCTACGTTTCGGTTCTTCCCCTTTGTGTGTGTGTGTGGACACTTGAAAGCTCACAAACTCAAACCTACGGGGCCTCCAGGTAGGAGCTGCATGGCGGAGCTGTGTGTGTGGTGCGCGTCCTGCCTCGGGCCAGGCCGTGGCCTCCCGCTGGCACCCCCGGGCCTCACTCCCTGTGGCCCCCCTGCCTGGAGCCCAGTCCACCTCCTCGCCCCGGCCTGCCCCCCTCGGTGCTGCTTCCCGTTGCTGCCCCCGTGTGCCCGGGCCGTCTTCGTTCTCCTCCTGCTTCCTGCCTTGTTCCACAGCTGTGGTTCGCCATCCCGCCCCCACCTGCACCCCATGGCCCTGCTTGTGAACAGAGTTGTGGATGTGGGGCCACCGAGTGGCTCAGGGACCCTTGGGGCCACAGCAGCATCCCAGCCAGAACCCAGGCAGGGGAGGCCGTGCACAGCGGGCACCTGCCCTGGCGCCTGCCTCCAGGGTCTCCCTCCCAGAGCCCCTCAGCTGTAGGGTGGCATCCAAGACCTGGGAGCCTCCCTACTGGGTCTGTGTCCAACCTGAAGGCTCCTTGGTGAGCCTTGGCCACCGTGGTGGGCAGGGCCTGCAGGGTGGCCACAGGACATCCCTCCTCCTTCCCCTGAGCAGCGTGTGGGCCTGGGCTGGATGGAGCCACATCCTGTCAGGTCCCTCCCCAGAGGCCAGCAGGGGCCTAGTCAGTGGGCCCAGACCCCTTCTGGGAGAGGGACCTGCCCAGCTGTGGGGTTGGTGAGGAGGTGGAGCCCAGAGGGTGGGTCAGGCCCGTGGGCATCTCTCCCCGCGTCCTCCTCCTGGACCCGGCTCCTTGCTCCCTGCGGGTGGGGCCTGCGGCAGGCCTGTCAGGTCCCCAGGCCGGGCGTTCCCTCTGCCCTTGTCTACCCAGCACTGCTCTCAGAAGTAAGAAGCACCAGGGTCTGCAGGGCCCCTGACCTGGGTGGCTGGGCGCCCCCGAGGCTGGTGGAGCCCTGACCAGACCACATGCTCTCCAGGTGCCCCTGCACACAGTGCCCTGGTCCTCTGCCACTGCTCCTGTGTGCCCAGCCCTGCCAGCAGCCCTGGGGCACTGTCCTCCTGTCCCGGGTGTGGCATCTTGTCTGGCTCCAGGGTGGCATCCCCTCTCTTATCTGGGCCTGCGAGCGTGGGGCCAAGGGGAGAGCCGTCCCCAGGGTCCCCGCTTAGGCACCAGGGTGGGGTGGCCAAGGAGGAGTGGGGGCCAGCTGTGTCCCTGTCAACAGACTCTGTCCCTGCTGCCTCACCTGACTGCTGGCTCTGCTCCGGGCTGGGCCACTGGACAGTGATAGCCTGGGAGAGGGGGCAGGCAAGGGGAGAGCTCCCAGGACCACCCCTCCAGAGCCTGGCTCTGCTGGGGATGCAGTGGCCATGAGGCCAGCTGGGCAGCTACACCTGCCAGGGAGGGCCAGGCCCGGAGCAGAAGGGCTGGTGGGGATGGCAGTGGCTATGGAAGCCTGGGTGTGGGGAGGGCCTCAGGGTGGAGGAGCGGGCATGTGAAAGAAGTCGGGGCGACTGGTCAGGCCAGCGGGGCAGTCGCCCTTTGGCTTTGGGGCAGGAGAGTCACTGAGCAAGAGAAGCAGGATGTGGGCACGTCTGGAGGATGCACTTGGCTGGGGCTGGGCAGAGGAGCCAGGAGGTCCTGGAAGGGCCTTCCCAGCAGAGGCCCCGCAGCCACTTGGGGGTCAGGCTCTGTGAGGGCTGGGTGGGGGGTCGGGAGCTCTGCTCTGCCCCCGGGGTCAAAGGAGAGATAAGAAGGGGTAAGGGTTTGGGGTGTGGGGTCCCAGAGCTTGGTCGAGACTCCAGGAGTTGTGGGGGAAGGGCAGACCCTGCAGAGTGAGGGTGGGGCTGGGTCTGGACAGGAGTGGCCAGGGTCTCGCATCATGGTAGCTGAGGGTCACTGTCCTTAGAGGACATATCTGACAAGATAGGTGGGGGTACAGTAATGAGGAGGGAGGGGTCTAAGGCTGAGAGCAAGGCTGTAAGGTGGGGTGGGGTGCAGAGGAAGTTCACCCAGATAAGGGGAGGGGGCTCGCCTCCCAAGCCTGAGCACATCTTCCCAGGTGAGTCCGCTGGACCTGTCCCTGGTGTGCTGTGGCTGAGCAGTGGTTAAACATCGGTGCAGGCAGGTAGGGCCGGGCACCAGGCTGTGGGGGGTGGCCAGACCTGGGGAGAGCAGAGCAGAACAGGGTCACTTGGAAAGGGCCCCAGGCCTCATCAGGATGTCAGGCCACTTATCCACAGACCCGGAAATGAGCTTCTCTGCTCAGCAAGGCCCTGCAGTGGCCTTGGCCCTGTCCGGCCCCAGCTTCTACGGGGTACGTAGAATGTGCTGGGTGCAGAGTGTGCAGCCTGCTGCCCTCAGGGGAAGCAGAGGAGGAAGAGCCCCACCAGGGCCTGACCTCCAATCCCTCCATGCTGCAGGGCTGGACTCTCACAGGCAGCCTGGCACTCCCCTCTGCTGTCCATGTTGGTTGCTGCCCACCTCCAGGTCCCAAGGCCCCAGGGGCAGCCCAGAGATTGAAGGTGGCCCTGGGCTCTGGAGCAGTGGGACACTGGGCCCTTGGAGGTCTGGCTACACCCCTCGCCTTTGGCATCTGCATCTGCTCCAGGTGCAGGGCTGGCCCTGCTGGAGGCCTGTGTGGACTGGAAACTCACTCCCCTCTCCTCTCCCGCTCAGACTCATCCCACCTCTCAACCAGCTGGAGCTGCTGAGGAACCTCAAAAGCAAATCGGGACTCACCTTCAGGTGAGCTGCAGGTGTCCCAAGCAGGGGCTGGAGCTGAGGGGCAGGACGGGCATCTTCCCCTCCTGAGGGCCGCAGCTGCCTGGCAGGAAGTCTGCAGGATGTGAGGCTGGAGCTTTCTGCTTCTGCTGACCTGCTTGACTCCTGTCCTGAGGAGGACGGGTGGCACAGTGGGAGGGTGTGGGGGTGAAGCGTGGAGCGTGTGTGGGGCCACGGGCCCTGTTCACGCCTGTGCTGGGGGCCCGGGTGGTGGCAGGTGCTGTCTGTCCCCAGCAGGGCAGCTGGGTGGTGGCCTGTCACGTGGCAGCCCCTACGCTGCAGAGGAGGGTTCATGCTTTGGGTCTGTGAATATGATCCTCAGCATCCACGTCACCCCTGGGTTGGCCAAGGGGCCCAGACTCCATGGCAGTGTCCTGCTCATGACGGGAAGTCTGGTGACACATGGAGGGGCAGACACAGGCAGACCTGGGGTGACGCTGCCAGGAGACGAGAACCCCGGGAGCCAGTGGGGCTGGAGGAGCATCAGAGACCCCGCAGGGCCTTGGAGCAGCCTGGCCGTCAACCTCGATTTCAGGCTTCTGACCTCCCAGATACGAGAGGGTGGTTCCAGTGTTCGGTCACCTTTGTGTGTTTTGTTAAGGCAGTTCCAGCAAACCTGGGGCTCTGCTGTGCACCCGAGCAGGCAGGTGAGGGGCAGGGGGTCCGAGGGGCAGCAGAGCGGGCAGGTGAGGGGCAGGAGGTCGGAGGGGCAGCAGAGCAGGCCCATGCTCCCTCAAGGTGGTTGTTGGAAGCAGTGCTGGTGGGGAATGCTGCAGAGAAAGCTTGTGACGTTGATTGTTACTAAAGGATGTTGCCAGAACCATGACTGCCTGCAGCGCCTCTGGCATGGCTCAGAAGGAAGCAAGCAAAGGACAAGTGCCTGCAAACCAGGAAAGCAGGTCCTCGTGCTCACGGCAGGGGCAGAAGTGCGGCTAGGTCTTCTCGCTGGTGGAAGCAGAACTCATAAGCAATGAACTTGGGGACTTGGCCAAGCAGGGTTCCTAGCCAAGTGTGGACTGTGCAGCCTGGCTTCTCTGTGCTACCCAGTGAAGCTGGAGAAGAGAGACGGCCAGGAGGTGCTGCTAAAAGAAGCTGGAACGGGAAGATTTGGGAGTTCCCAACCTGTCCAGGAGGCAAGCCTTATAAATCATGAGGCGCTGCCGGGCAAGCTTGCCCACAGCAAAGCCCACAGGCGAGGCTGGACAACCTGAAAAGAGAGCAGGCGTGTGACTCGTGGATCCTGCTCAGCATAAGCCAGGAAGGACCCCTGTCCAACGTGGGGCCCTGAGATGAGCCACGGGGTTTGAGGGGCAGGAGCACTGCAGCATGCACAAAGGAAGGGAGGCTGGGGGGCTGCCGGATTCCTCAGGCAGGAGGGAGGCTGCTGCAGCTGCCCAGCTGCAGACCTGAGCTGCCCTTCAGAGCAGGGAGAACCCTGGAGCTGGAGGAGTCCCCGGAGGCAAAAGCCACTGCCTGTTCAGAGCGAGAAGCCGTGGATCTACCAGCTGCACTTCCAGCTGGGTGTGGGGACCTCTGTGTGTCTTCCTTCTGACATGGAGACGTCTGCTCATGCTCTCTGCACTGTGACTCTTAAGCAGGAACCTTGTTTGGCCATCAGATGGCTCACAGGAGCCCTGCCTACCTAGCTCAAGTGGTTTTAGTTGAGACTTGGGACTTCCCGCGCTGGTGGCATTTAGATGACACCTGGACAGGGAGTTGGCACTGTACCGGGCAGAGACTTCAGGGTCGGGGTGGGGCAAAAGAACGCAGAACATGGGTGGATGGGGAATCTGGGAGCATGGGGTGGACTCGGTGTCCAGCAAAAGAACGCAGAACATGGGTGGATGGGGAATCTGGGAGCATGGGGTGGACTCGGTGTCCAGCAAAAGAACGCAGAACATGGGTGGATGGGGAATTCTGGGAGCATGGGGTGGACTCGGTGTCCACCCCCAGTAGATCCTGGCCCAGAGTCTGTCATGTGACTCCTCTTGGAGAGGGCCTTTGTGGAGGTCATCGATTAAGGGTCTTCAGGCAAGGCTGTCCAGTGAGCCTCAGCTCCAGCACAGCTTCCTTCAGAAAGACAGGAGGCACAGGACACAGAAGGGAGCTCTGGGGAAGTCAGAGGCAGGGACAGAGATGAGCCAGGAGCCCCAGAGCTGGAAGAGGCAGCAAGGTTTCTCAAACACACATGGAATGTGTTCTGCCCCTGGCACTGTGACTTTGAGTCTGTGGCCTGCAGGACCAAGAGAGTAAATTTGCTGCAGGAGCCTCAGGAAGCCCGTGCAGGGGTGAACTGAGCTGCTGGTTGGAGGTGGGACTGGGGCCTGCCTCTGGACCCCTGAGCTCTAGTGGGAGCAGGCTGGCATGTGGGGTCCGTGCCTTAGGACTGGGCCCCCTGTGAGGTGTGTTGTTCCTGGGGTACGAAGGCCCACCAAGATGCTCTGGGAGGACCCAGGCCAGACAGGAGCCTGGCCACACCCTCTCCTCCACAGCCACTTGCTGGGCCCAGGTGTGGCATTGGTACCAACTGTGCGGGGTGCTTGGAAGTGCACACAGGACCACAGGATACTGGCTAGAGTGCTCTGAGGGGTTACCTCTGATCCTTGAGCTCAGCTGCAGGGGACCCAAGCCGCTGGTCTTCCATTCTGTTTATACCAAACATTACCAGCAGAAACATCCACCCCAAATTAAACAACTCATGTGCAAGAGGACCTTGTGAGCGAGACCAGAGCTGAACACTGGCCACATTGCTGTCCGGTTCAGCCTGCCCCTGGAAAACGGCTTGGAAAGGAAAATGCCATTAAGAGCTTCCTTCAGCAAATATTTTCTTTTTGCAACTGTATGAAGTGTTGTGACTGTTAAAACGAAGACCTGTAAATGCCGAGTGGGAGTGTGCTCTGGGTGGGAGGTGGCTGGGCCCTTGGGGTCCCTGCTCCCTCTGACCTTCCCCTGGTCCCAGGGCACTGCTCTCAGGGCAGGTGCTCTCGGGTGGGCAGCATCTCTGTGTCCGGTGGGAGCGTGGGGTCTGGGGCCCGGAGGAAGCCCTTGGGTGGGTGCAGGCCCCTGCCCTGGGCCACGGGTGCTCTGTGGGGGCCAGTGGGAGTGGGCAGCAGCTAACTCTTTTGTTCTCTGTTTGAAGGAAGGAGCCCCAGCCAGAGCCCTCGCCAAGGTCAGTGCCTTCCTGCCTCCAGCTGCCTGGCGTGTCTGCTGCGTGCACCGTCTGGCCTTGCTCCCTCTGTGTGCACCGAGTGTCCTGGGGCGAGGGCCGCTGTGCAGACCTGTGTGTGCTTTCGTGTGGACTGTGTGATCGCGTGTCCTGGCCTGCCCCAAGTCACCTCTCGTTCACAGTCCCTTCCCAGTGTTTCGGACTCACTCTGCAGCACTGTGGGCCTGGAGGGCTTCTCTGTGGGCCTCTGCCCACAGTGAGACCAGTCCTCCTGGGGACCCTGAGGCAGGGGTTTCTATTACATTATTCCCTCTAAGCATGTGGCCCAGATTTGCAGCTGGTCTGAGCTAAGGCCCCAGGTGAAAAGTCCGAGTGACGGCCCCCTCCTGCCACCCTGGGCCAGGCAGGGAGGAGGACAGGAGCACCACAGAAGCTGGTGGAGGGCCTTCAAGCCCAGCCTTGTGGAGGACAGTCTGGCGCAAGTGGGAGTCAGGTGCTCCTGTCCTCCTGCGGAGGGCTGGGCTGCTCTCTCCCCATCTCACACCCAAGGTGGAGACCCTGACCTCACCGGGTCCTCTTTGCTGAGGTCAAGGTAGCCAAGGGGCTGTCCAAGTGCTTAGCCTGGCTCCCTCCCTCTGGACTCCTGCTGGCCACTGAGGGGATGTTTGGCCAGGCAGATAGGGGCCAGTGCTGCCGTGGTAGAGAAGGGCCGGAACTGGCTGCTGTTTCCTGGTACTCCACAGAACGCCACGGGAGCCACCCCTGCGGAGTCCCGAGCTCCCTGAGCTGGGCTGTGTCCCCACCCGGTGTCCCGTCCACACGTTGCAGAGTCAATCCGACCCCAAGCCCTTGGGTCCAAGATGGATGCCTACTTGCCCCCCTCATGCCCTCCTGGACCACAGGGTGACCCAGCTGGCTGGACGTTCAGGATCTGCTCTGGTGGGGGGAAGGCAGAACTGGGCCAAACCCTCCTCTCTGTCCACTGGAGAAGGATGTGATTGATCCTTCACCTTCTAAACCCGTAAAAAGGAAGCAATTGCTGGTGCCCTGAATTGAAAAGACTGGCAACACTTTTGCCCAAATAAGCTAAAAACAACCCATAGCAACCCTCAAAGAGGTTGAGAAGCTGCCCTTGGAGCCAGAGGGGAGGGTCGGCCCAGGGCGGTGCTGGCTGGCGTGTGGCTGGCGCTGTTGCCAACAGGACAGGGACGAGGGGGGTTGAAAAGGAAGGGGCGCCCCCTCAGAGGGGCTCCACCCAGAGAGCACTGTTCTCACTGTGGCTGTGGCGGGGGCCTCTCCCACACTGCCCTCCCCTGGCCCTGGGCTGGGCATTGGCTGGAGGGGGGAGCCCTGCGTGGCCATGGAGGCGGAGGCTGACCCTCGTGGGGAGCGCCTGGCCCGGGCTCCTGGCACCCCACGTCCCGCTTGTTGTGCGGCTTGGGCTCCCCGTCTCAGCCCCTCTCTCTCCCTCTCCTACCCCCTCTGGAACTCTCGCTGTCCCCAAGTGCTCTTAATCACTGTCACTGCCCTTCTGGGCCCCTTTCTCGTCTGCTCTGTCTTTTGGGATGAGGTGCTGGCCCTGAAAGCAGGACTCCAGGTGAGGACCCACGGAGCCCCTGGCTCTCTGGTATGTTCCGTGGCTCCCTGCTCCCTGCCCCCACCACTCCTCTGTCTCCCCGCCTGTTGGTGGTCCCTGCCTGCCTGTGCCTCCCACGCCCTCCCCCAAGGG
This sequence comes from Sciurus carolinensis, assembly GCF_902686445.1. Taxonomy (NCBI): domain Eukaryota; kingdom Metazoa; phylum Chordata; class Mammalia; order Rodentia; family Sciuridae; genus Sciurus; species Sciurus carolinensis. The sequence goes on from NC_062214.1 coordinate 682,961, forward strand.
CAGCGCCTGCAGAATGGCCCTCCTGAGACGCCCCGTGGTAAGTGCTCAGCTGGGGCAGCTGATTGGGGCCTATGTGTTGGGAAGGGCTCCCAGGGTCTCAGCAGCTACTCCTGGCTCCCTGTGGGTTGAGGCGCCAGGAAGGTGCCTGGGCGCTGTGGGCGCGAGGGACAGTTTGTCAGTGAAGACTATGCACCTTTTCCCTGGGACACCCTCCTGCTGGACAGGTAATGGAGGGTGGTGTCTGTCCCCTGCCTGGGGCAGCCACAGTCTTCTCCAGCACCCAGCACACAGTAGGTGTGCAGGAAACCTGTTACCTGGGTAACAAGCAGGGGCGCCTGTTCTACCAGATGCTCCCAGCATCTCTGCCCAGGGTCAGCTGTGCAGTGGGAGCCAGTGGCTACACCTGCGCCTGCCCTTCGAAGGCAGTGCCCTGCTCCCTGCCTGGCAGGACCCAGGCCAGCATCAGCCAGTCTGGGCCAAGCCACACTCTCTGGTCCTGGGTTAAGCCCCAGGTCAGTTGGGATCCTCGGTTCCTGAGGAGACCGTGTGACTGTGCTGGAGTCGCTGGGGGTGGGGGTCGGGAGCCAGGGCAGGCGGGGGCTGTCCTGTGCTGCTCTGCCCCATTCTCTGTGGCCCTGTCCCCTTCCTCACTGCCTCCCACCCCCATGCTGTGGAGCCCCCTGCCCCCAGCATTGCCCCTCTTGCCATATGGGCCTCCCCAGTGTCCCAGGGGGAGGCATCTGTGTGTGCGGTGCACGTCTGTCCTGTCTGGTCTTGGTCAGTGTCTGTGGGCATCTTTGTCCCCAGGGGAACCCAGGACCCCCATGGGCTTGCTTGCTCCTCCTGCCTGTGGGCTGGAGGTCTGTTGGGCAGTTCTCAGATGAAGCAAAGCTCCTCTTGGCTGATGGGGGCAGGAAGAAGCCCAGTGCCATCCTCAAGCCCAGAGGAGGTGGACAGCGTCCTTCTGGCCTGAGTCAGGGATCCTCAGCACCCCACCGAGCAGGGGTGTCATTCAGGGAGGCCAAGGCCAGGGGACCCTGCCAGCTCTTGTCAGGCTCTCAGATCACACTGTCTGTGGAGGACTCGAGTGTAAGACACTGGACACAACCAGAGTTCCATTCCTGTCTCCAGGGCCCAGTGGCCACAATTCAGACAGTGCAGCTGTTGGACATACTCCACTCCTCAGAACCGGACCTCGGGGCCTGGGAGGGGCATTGTGGGTGTAGTGCCCAAGTGCTCAAAACTGGGGACATTCCAAGGTGCTGGGAACTAGGGACCTCCTTCGCCGTCCTTCCCCATGGGGTGGGAAAGCCCTCCTGAAGATCCTGGGCAGCAGCCCGTGTTCTGGCCTGAAAACCACAGAGGGTGGAGGAGGTCAGGGCTTTGCTTGCCTGGCAGATTTGGTTGGGTACAACTGAGGCTGAAGGGTGGCAGGGCTTCTGGGAGCTGTGGGACATTGCGGGTGCCACGTGGGTCCAATCACTGGGCTTTCTGCTGACAACCATCTTGTATCAGATGGCCAGCAGTCAGCACATGGAGTCCAGCCGATGGGGTCCGCCATCCCCAGAGTGACTGGGGAGCTTAAGCTACCTCTGTACTTAGAGGGCTTGCAACCTGCGTGAGGGCTTGCACAGAAGCCCCCTCCTGCTCAGGGTCTTGTTGGGAGGCAGAGCAGGGCTCCTGGCCCTCCTGGGCAGCAGGGCCTTTGAGCAAGCTCCCAGCCACTAACCTGCTAGAGTTGGTGAAGTGCATCCTTCGTGCCTAAGTGGACAGAACTGTGTAGAGCAACACAGAATGCCACCATCGCTGCTTGAATGGATGTGCGAAGGGGACAAGCTTGGGCGCTCGGGGACTTGTGTGCTTCTGATTTGAGACCGCCGTGCACACTGGGTTCCCGGGTCTCAGAGGGACCTGGAGGTGAAGGGGAAGCAACGGCCTGGAAGAAAGGGGAGGATTTCTGTGATCGTTGGTAGTCTGTAGTGTTCATTTTTATTTAAACATTTGCTAGTTTGGTGGCAGAAATAAATCTCAAGGGCATGGGGGAGATTCTTGGGGAAGCTGAACATTTTCTGAGACTTTTCTGAGGACTCTCCATGGGCTGGAGGGGCTCTGCTTGCAAAGGTCCTCAGCACAGAGATGACTCCTGAGGCCCCAGGTGAACTGACTTGGCAAGAAAGTTCTTTTAAATCCAGGTGTCCCCAAGCCCCTTCTCCTTGGCCTCCCTCCAATTAGGGGCAGCCACTGCCTCCTGGGTACACTGAGGCCACTTTCAACTGGGCGACAGACTGGCCTGTGTGAACCTCACGTTTTTACTCCAGAGACTGCATGTTTCACTGGGGTCACTTCCTGGATCATGTCCATCTGGATGAGCTCTTTGCAAAGTCTTTAGCACATGTATTATTTTTTATTGGCATGAATATAGCAAAAAATAATACATCTCTTAAGACATGAGCCCAAACTCTGGCTTTGGAAGGAAAAGGTATTTTTGGAGAAAAAAAAAAACAAGGATTTTTTTTCTCCAAAAATAGGGGACTATTTTCTTTCCAGGCTGCGGGAGACTTTCGCAAGCAAATCCCTTCTCGCTATCCTTGCTCAGGCGCAAACTCCTTCCGCAGCTGGCGGTCTGTGAGCCCAGAACCGTCCAGGGTGCTCGGGGTGCCGCAGTGCCCTGCTCACCGGGTCCTGTTGCCGCCCCCGGGACTAACTCTGCTCTCCTCATTTCCAGTAAAGGCAGACCGTGCAGAGGGTGCCTGTGTGGATGCTGCCCCGGACACTCTAGGTACCACGCGATGCTGCACGGACTGGCCCCGCTGCACGCTCCTGCCCTCCCTGCTTATTAGAGGTTCGGACGTGCGGATAGCGCCCGCCCAATTCTGCTCGCTTCCTGGGGCCACCGACCCTGAGCGAGCGCAGGCGCCCCCTTCCGCCTCACTGCCCCCGCCTGCCCGAGGGTTGTTGCCATGGAAACAGTTATTGCCCTGGGCGAGTTTGCTCTGGCTGGTCAGTCTAGCACCTCTACTAGGCACTGAGGCCTATCCTTAGCGCCCCACTGGGGGAGGCAACTGCTGTGTGATCCCCCAGAGGCGGAGGCCCGGCTCCCCCTTCTGACTTACAGGTCTGGTTTAGGGCAGACTGGAAACAGGACGGTGGAAAAGCCCCTCCCTGCACCTTCACCACACCCTTCCTGTCCCTGTCTGCTGTTGGGTGTGTGAGGGCATCTGTCACTGCTTTGCTCTGGGGGCCCCTTGCCTCCTGGGCTTTCCTCTCCTATGCGTTCCCTTCCTGGCTGGTGAGGCCCAGCTACCAGCAGGCAGCTGTGAGGTGCCACCTTGGAAGTGGAAGTGCACCTTGTCCTGTGCATGAGGCCAGTCGGTGCGGGGCAGCATGCTTGTGCATCTGCATCCGTGCATGCTCCGGATCCGTCTCCACTGTGGGGACGGCTGCAGGGCTGCCCACACAGGGCCCTCTGCTGCCTGTGTTCTGGAGGTGGGCGCTTGTGGGGGAGGCCGCTGCAGCCCCAGAAAAGGGCTGCTGAGGGGGCAGCCTGCTCCCACCCTGGCTGAAGCTCTCCTGCTTGCCCAGAGTGCTGTGTCCAGGGTGCTTCTGACCACAGCTGGATCCTTGGAGCAGGGGCCTGAGGTCAGGCTGCTTGGGAACCAGGCGGGTTTCGAAGTTGGTGGACAGCAGGAGACCCGCCAAGCTCGCCCTGCTGTGTGTGTTCTCACAGAATGCCCCCCTGCCCTCCCGGGTATCATCTGTCCAGATATGGGCTGGGTATTTCTCTGTGGATACCCGCTAACTGCATTGCTGAGCTGGACCCCCTGCGTGCTGACCAGACAAGGGCCATCTTGCCCTGGTTCCCACTTGAATCTCTCCCCGAGGAGTGGGGTGACAGGCAGGGGAGAGGCTAGCCCAGCTCTTTCTCCCAGGTTCTCCTGTGTTTGCTCCTGTCCTGTGAGTGACAAAGTACTGTGCCTTCGCATAGAGGGATCCCTGACCGCAGGCAGTCTTGCAGGGCAGGTGGAGGGAGCTCTTGCTTTGTCCTGGCATGGGAGGGGATGCAGAGTCTCCAAGACTCTTGGATACCCTCCTGGCTCAAGTTGAGGGAAGCTGTTGGGGGTGACCAAGTGTCCCCCCAAGTGTCAAACTCACTGTCCCTTCCTTTAGCAGGGCCTCGTCCCCGGTCTCAGGTGGGAGCCAAGTCTGAGAGCTGGGGAGGCAGTAGCCCCGCTGAGGCCAGGAGCCTGCGTTTGCCTAGCCCCAGGCTCTGGCTGACTTGGCGGGGAGGAAAGACTGTAGCCTGGAGGTCATGTGGGAATCTTGCCTAGAGAGGCCTGCAGGCAGTCACCCCCAGCCCCTCTTCCCGCAGCTCCCTGCAGCCCCTCTCTGGGCAGGGCGTGGTCTGGGTGGCAGAGGGATCTGGCTTCTCTGTGCGATCGCTGGGGAAGCAGGAATCTGATCTGGACTCTTGACACACACATTCCCCACCTGCACACTGCCAGCAACCAGAGAGCCAGGGAACCCTGGAGGAAGCTGCCCTGCAGCTGGATGTGGGCCACCGAGCTTCATTAGTCTGACTGAAGAGGAAGTGCCAGTTCCCTCCCCTCCCATCATTGCTTACACTGGAGAGGGAGGAGATAGAAGGGAGACCTGAGTGACTTCCTTGGCATCCTGGTGCCTGCCCCATGGGGACCTGGAGGGATCATTTTCCAGCACCTAAATGGCCTGTTGTACGATGGAGGATGAGTCCATAGGAGAGAGTGAAGAACATTCCAGAAGCAGAATCCCCTTGAGGACAAGTCTGGGTGCCCAGTGGGCCTCAGTGCTCCTGTGGTCCCTCAGCCTGGGATGGCCATTTGAAAGTGCTCCAGTGTCCAGTTCTCCGTGGACCACAGTGGTCTCTTTTGGGCTAAAGACTGAATGGTCATCTGGATCCTGGGTCTCACCCTTCTGTGTTGACCTCGGTGGGCACAGAGGTACAGATGCAGGGCCAGTGTTCCAGCACACTGATGCCAGTGGTTACTGATACAGGATACAGATGACTCAAGACTGCCTGTCCCTCTGCCCTGAGTGGGCTCCTGTCCAGGCCATGGGTCCAGGGGTTTCTTTCTTTCTCTCTCTTCCTCTTACTTAGAGACCCCTGAGCAGGCACAGGAGTTCTCTGAAGGTGTCTGCTGTCCAGGACTGGGTTGGGGAGGGCACATGGTCTCTACCTGCAGTGTCCAGGCTGGGTGGACTGGGCATTAGAGCTGTCTTTTCTCCAGGGTGGTCACCTCTGCTGCCTGCTTCTTGTGTCTCCCTGGCCATGCTTAGCAGTGGGGGTGGAGTCAGAGACACTAGCAAGTACTGGGTACTGGGCGTCCTCTTGGAGGCCTCCCTGACTGCTGTGCTCGACAAGGGTCCTGGTGAACCTGGGGCTCCCCATGGCTGGCATGAGCAGGTCCTGTTCACAAGGACCTGCTCTCCTGTGGGGTCATGTGGAGTCCCAGTAGGAGCGAGTACCCGTTCTGGACCCGGGACCCGATGCTTCCCAGAATGAAGGTGGAGACCATGTCCGCCTGGAGCAACTCCACCATGGACGTCCATCTCACCTGCTGCCTGGGGATGTGGGAACCCGTGAACACTGGGGCCTGCCTGTCTCCGTGGTTACCGAGAAACACAGGTCTAGGGAGGCCCAAGGACCTTCGTGACTGGAAACAGCAGCCTTACAGGAAGGACTTTCTGGGGGCAGCCTCTGCCTTCCCACCCCTGTGGCTGCCTCTTCCTGCCCTGGGGCTAGGGCTCTGGGGAGCAGGCCTGGGAATGTCAAGGCCAGCTTGGGGCACCTGGTACCGGCCATCTTCCCAGAGCCAATGTGTAGCTGTCCAGATGTGAGCTGGTGAAGGCAGGGCAGGCACTGCGCAGCCCCCACAGTGGAGGCCAGGGGCCCCAGGGTCCATCAGAAAGGCCAGTGGCTGGACAAGCATCAGCAGGAGCCCTGGCCCCCTGACCCCCCGACCTCCGCAGGCTGTGGAGAGAGGGATGGCTGCTCCTGGGGCTGGCGGAAGGGCCTGCGGGAAAGCTACTGGCAGGTCTGGTGCAGACCAAAGGCCCCAGGGAAGAGCCCCCTCCCTGGGGCACCTGCAAATCTCAGTGTCACCTTGAGGGGCTGGCAGGACAGTGTGCAGAGGGCTCTGGCACACTGCAGTGGTCACTGAGTGATTTAAGAGTTGGGGGCACTCTTCCCGCGCCCCGGCACGGAGCTCTGGCTGTGCCTGTGCGGCCCCTCCCTTTGCGCCAGGGCTTCACTACTTGCTGGTTGGTTGTCTTTGGACCTGAGTCCCAGTCCAGTCTTGTGGGACAGCACTGGTCGCGAGCAGACCTGGCCCATATTCTTTCCAGAGTGACTTCTCTTGCTGTTTTTCTGTCTGTCTGTCTCTCTGTCGGTTCTCATGGGAGCAGCCAGAAGGTCAGTTTGAAAGACCGTGTCTTCTCCAGCCCTCGAGGCGTGGCTGCCAAGGGGAAAGGGTCTCCCCAGGCCCAGACGGTCCGGCGGTCACCCAGTGCTGACCAGAGCCTTGAGGACAGCCCAAGCAAGGTGCCCAAGAGTTGGAGCTTTGGAGACCGCAGCAGGGCACGCCAGGCCTTCCGCATCAGGGGCGCTGCGTCCCGGCAGAACTCAGAAGGTGGGTCTGGCAGGGTTGCCCCCCGCAGGCTGAGTGCACCTCACACGTCCACCTTCGCCATCACCTCTGCAGGGAAGCCCCACGCCCACCAGCCCTGGCCACCACACCTCTGGTTTCTGTTTTGTGTTTCACGCAAGTGGAACTGGGCAGCTCCTGATGCACGTGCCCGGCTGCCCCGCTGAGCTGAGGTCCTCAGGTTCAGCCATGTTGTCTCATGTCAGAGCCATTCATTCCTCTTGTGGCTAGGCAGTGTGCTGCATGTGAATGGACCTTGTGGTCAGCTGCCATCTGTACTGGGGAGGCCCTTTTAAGCCCTCACACCTGCGGGAGAAAGGCAGGGTGGGTGGGTCTGCAGCTGGAGGGGCCTGGCTGCCTGCATCCACTCACATCTGCGCGACCTTCCACCCAGAAGCAAGTCTCCCTGGGGAGGACGCAGTGGAGGACAACAAGAGCTGCACCTGCGAGTTCGTGACTGAGGACCTGACTCCTGGCCTCAAAGTCAGCATCAGAGCTGTGTGGTGAGGGACTGCATGGCCCCCTCATGGTGCTGGCTGCAAGGCCCCTCTGCCGGGCCCTCCCCTTTGGTGCCACTGAGTTCACCAAGTGGGTGGGACAGACACAACCTCCATGCAGTGGGGGCCAAGAGGTCGGGAGCTGCCTGGCCCTGGCAGGTCCAGGTGGATGAAGGTGGTCTGTGATGCCAGGCACTAAAGTGGCCAGTGGGTGGCCCCTGGCACCCACAGTTGCAGAGGTGCTGGAGAGTGACAGGCTGGTGGACGCTGGGGCCAGCCTGGCTGAGGCATGGCCAGAGTGTTCTCTGCCTCGAGCTCATGGCTCTGCCTGACCCCTTCAGTGTCATGCGGTTCCTGGTGTCCAAGCGGAAGTTCAAGGAGAGTCTGCGGCCATACGACGTGATGGATGTCATTGAGCAGTACTCGGCTGGACACCTGGATATGCTGTCCCGCATCAAGAGCCTGCAGTCCAGGCAAGAGCCCCCCACCTACCTCCCAGTCCAGGGCCCTGGTGGGCCTTCTGGGTCAAAGTCCAGGGCTGGCTCGAGGGCCGCTGGGGGCTGGCCCAGGGGTGCAGGTGGGAACAGTGCTCAGGTGGGCTTCCCACCAGCCAGCTTCTGCCAGTTTTCTGCCGTGTCTTCTCACAGTCTGTCTCTAATATTTCTTTCGTCTCCCCTCTCTCCCCTACCTCCTTGCACTGTGATGGGCAAGTTGTGTGTGTGTGTGTGTGTGTGTGTGCGCGTGTGTGCGTGCACATGCACGCTCACACGCATATATGTGTGCACATGCATGTGTGTGTGAATGTGCACGCGTGAGGGTCTCTGGATGAGGGTGCACATGCGTATATGTAGGTGCATGTGTGTGCATGTGTGTGCCCATGCATGTGTGTCTGATGTGTGGGTGTGTGCATGTGCACCTGTGTGCTGTGCCGTGTATGCACACAGATGAGTTGATGCATACACGTGTGTGTACACATGTGCACGTGTGTGTGCATGTGTGTTGGGAATGGAGTATCCCTAGTGAGAGATGAAGCCACAGGGCTTCCGTGACATATCAGGCAGCACATCCCACCCATCCCTCTTCTTTAAAATGTGGTCATCCACCCCCCTATGAAGGAGGAGCCCCACTTCCTGGGTGCACTTAGGCTGGTGGTCACTGGGCACCCACTGGTGTTCATGTGTGGAACAGGCTAGCTCATTCTTGGAGTTCCATGTATACGCATCACAGCATAAGTTGGGGCCTGAGCACGCACATGCACCCACATGCACAGGTGTGTGTATGTGTGCACAGACCCACATTCTTGCTGTGCTGTAGCCTGCACCTCCTAGTGTGCTCATAGCCACACACAGCCGGCACGTGCACACGTGTGGCCACACGTATGGCAGCACTTGTAGGAAGCCACGTGCTGCAGGGGTTTCTCCTGACAGAGGTCCCAGGCTCTGCTGATGGGCCCTCTCCAACCAGGGCTCCCAACAAAGGCTGTGGCTGCAGCTGGGTCCTGCTCATATGGAGAGGGTCTGGACGGGCAGCCTGGAGGTCATGGCCAGCCAGATGGGGAAGCTTGCCCTCTCCTGCCTCAGGTGTCAGGGGGCCTCTCAGGCCTTAAGCTGCTCCCAGGATGGGGGTCAGGGAGGTGTCTTCTCCACTGCCTGGGCTCAGGATGGGCCTCTCCAGGCCTCCCCAGAGCAGAGAGCAGAGACTGACTACCAGGCAGGATCCTGTGCCTCATCCTCCATACTGGTCAGCTGCCTGCTTAGCAGGTCCTCCGTCCACCTTTCCCCACTCCTTCCCTGTCTGTCTGGAAACAGACCCGTCGGCCTGGGGAGCCCGGACCTCCCTCGTCTGTGATGTCCTATTCACGCTGTGCAGCCAGCACCTTCTCTGGGACCTGGCTCCCCGAGCATGCTCCTGCGGCCATGCCCACCTGCCCTCCAGGCGAGCTCCCGGAGCCAGCCCTGTGCTTGGGACGTGGGCAGACACAGCATGCCCGAGGGCTACAGGGGCGGCCAGCCGCTTTCTGGGGGTGCACACGGGCTCCTCAGAAGAGCCGCTGTTGTCTGAGCTGGGTTGTCCTGTCGCTGAGTTTCCAGCGACCCCCGACGAGCTGCCTGACGATGCGTTTTGCTGGTGTCTCTTTCTTGTTTACGCTGCCAGGATAGATATGATTGTGGGCCCCCCACCCCCTTCAACTCCCCGGCACAAGAAGTACCCTACCAAAGGACCCACGGCCCCTCCGGGAGAGTCACCCCAGTACCCACCTAGGTCAGGACCGCGCCTCTTCCCAACCTGTCTTGTGAACGGCCAGTGCCTTCGCTCCAGGCCACATGACGGCAGCACCTCGTATTGTCCTTTCCTCAGGAAGAGGGCACAGCCAGGCTTTCTGTTCCTGAAATGCCCTGCACAGGGCAAGACTGCCCCTCACCAGGGCCCCAGGGGGTAGTGAAGGGAGTCAGGACTGCCCACTGCCCTTCAGTCCTCCTGGGACAGCAGGAGCTCATTTCTGTGGGTGTCCTTATGAGGTCCACCTGGGGCTGGGGGACTCCTGGGCAGAAGCAGAGGACATCAGTGGCCACACAGGTGCTTCCTTGCCTAGCGGCAGATGCACCCTGCAGGCTGAGGCCCTCTGTGGTCTCCCTGGGCACTGACCAAGCCCAGCACCCCCTTACCTGCCTGTGACTGGGGCATCCCTTACACTCCTGGCCCGACCTTGGCTGTGTGCTCTGAGCAGTTGGTTCTTTCCTCAGACACAAGGTGTCCACAGCACCAGCCCCTGCTGCCTGCCCCCTCACAGTTGGGACTAACGAAGGAGAGGTCTGCCGGGCACCCAGCACCAAGGTGGCTCCGATTGACCTCTGGGGCTATTTTGAGTTGTGGTCATTGTAGTTAATCGTGATAAGAGAGGTGGCAGGACTCCCCATCGGATGGGCAGAACGGGAGTCAGGGAACAATCCGGTGGCAAAAGCAGGTTCTTCAGTGGTTCAGTGAGACCTTCAAGCCTCCGGCTCAGATGTCTCTCTTCCAGCACGTCAGATAGGCCAGCAATGGAGAAGCCCTGGGGCAGGCACAGGGGACAAACAAACAGGCCATCTGGGCAGAACTGAGAGGTGTAGTGTCTGCCCACCCCTTGGGACAAAGTTGCTGCCCAGGAGGCTGAGGTTCAGTGTGCTGGGCCTCTTCTCAGCCCAGCAGCTCTGCCCAGGAGAGAGGGTCCCGGGAAGCAGGCAAGGTTGTGCCTGTGGCTTCCTGACCCAGGGTGTCCCCCAACGGTGTCTGCCAAGTCCACTGCTTGGCTGTGCTGTAAGACTGAAGCTCCATCCTCTGGGCATTGCTGCAGGAGATGGTGGCTGAGAGTCCAAGCAGTGAGCCAGGAAGGCCCTGCTGGCCCTTGGCGCCCACCTCAGACCTCTCAGACTGCTGCAGCCAGGGACCTGCAGGTTCACCCCAGGAGTATTGAGTGTGGGGACTGAATCCAACTCCTCAGCTGAGCCCAAGAGGAGAAGGTGGCAAGGTGACACAGGGTCCTTGGAAGACCCTGTCCCAGATGCTGCCACAGTGGTTCTAGGCTGAGCCCTGGGCTGAGGCTCCCGTTGAGACCTACCAGGCAGGCAGCCCGTCATGTGGCCGGGGTGAAGGTGCTGCGCATCTGTGCCTGGACTATGTGGACACTGGAACACCAGGGCCTGCCCCTCTCCATTGCCATGGCGTCTGCTTGGAGCCAGAGGCCCCCTCCCCTCGTGCATGAGTCTAGCATGAAGCCCCTGGAGCATGAGGAGGCTGCACCTGGCTGCCGCAAGCCTGGCCCTGTTCTGTTCTATGTGAAGGAAGATGCCCCGCCCCACAGAGGCAGGCAGGCCATTCCTGCCTGCAGAAAGCAGCTGGGTGTGCTTTGTGCACAGGCTGCAGTCCTGAGAACCAGATGGGCTGGAGGCCTTGGCCAGGGTTGGTCCTGCTCAGTCACACCCTGTCTCGAGCTGCCATTAGCCCAGTGGGGTTTGCAGACGCAGCCAGCACAGCATCTTCGTTTCTGAGGGGGTGTCCCCACAGCTGCAGTTCTTGGCCCACACCCACTCCCCAGCCCCTGCCAGCCCTGCAGAAGCCCTCCCTGTTCACAGGACCTGCTGTGGATCTGTTCAACAGGAACTGGTCCCCAGGGTGAAGGAGCCTCCTTCCCTTCTTATGGCATCAGTGAGCTAGGGCCTCATTCAAGACCACCTCAGCTGAATTCCATATCCTGAATATGCACACACATACTGGTATATGAACACACATGCAACTCACTCGCACTTCATACATGCCCATATGTATACCCACGCACTCACAATGGACACGTGTGATACACTCATATGCATACACACCCACATGCATAGCCTGTATACACATGATTGTGAACACATACCCAGGTATGCAGTCACGAGCACACTGATGTACAGTGCACTCACACCATGCACACACAAGTGTGGACTTGTACAATGTACTCTGACACCCACACACACCCATGAGTGTGTACTCATGTAGAGTGCACTCACACACATGTGCACACACCCATGCACTCGTGTGCACACATCTCTGGTTGGTGGTGGCTCATCCCAGCCCTCCTCTGGTGCACTGGTGGGACCTGGGCGGCTCTCTTCCCTTCATCCTCGTCCTGGTGCATGGAGCTGCAGCCCTCACTGCCTCCGCTTCTGTTGTCCCTGCTGCAGACATTCAACTGTCCCTGTCAGACCCTGTTGGGGTCAAGGGCCTCAGTGGCACATTATGTCGGAGTAAAGCTCGGGGGGTGGCCGTGGCCGCTGGAGCAGGGGCACAGCACCCCTGCTCCCAAGCCCGGGCTGGGTGCCCACCAGCCTCACTGACCTCTGGGCCTCAGTTTATTGGGAGGCCAACAAGCCACAGGCCAGAGAGGAGAAGGAGCTGGGTGGAAGGCTGGGATGGGGCCCAGGGGAGGACAGGGGACCCTTTCTGCAGAGGAGCTGGGGTGGACTGGCCCCAGTGGAAGAGCCTTTACTTTACTCCTCTTAATGTGCCAGACCCCACTGGAATGGAACGGGTAGGAACAGGACCCTGAGCGTGTCCGAAAGCAGGGCAAGAACGTGAGGCACCAGTGTCCGTCTGTCCTGGCACCTGCCGCCCCCTGGTCGGCTCTGGGCTGGGCCTGGAGCCCAGATCTGGGGGCTGTGGGCTGGCCCGGGTGGAAGGGGCAGGGGCCAAGCCACATCCTTCTGAACTCATGCTTGGGGGCCGGGTCTCTGTTCCCGGTAGAGTGGACCAGATCGTGGGGCGTGGCCCGGCGATAACGGACAAGGACCGCACCAAGGGCCCTGCGGAGGCAGAACTGCCGGAGGACCCCAGCATGATGGGACGCTTAGGCAAGGTGGAGAAGCAGGTGGGAAGGACTGTGCGTGGCCTCTGCCGTCTGGAACTCTGTTGGCAGGGGCAGGGTGAACTGGGGTGCATGCTGTGGGAAGGCCCAGCCTCAGGCAGCTCTGCCTGATACCTGAATCCAGCGTGTAGGCACCTCTGGCGTCAGCACTGAAATCAGAAGCACCGAGTTTGTGCTCTTCCCTCCCTATCCTGGGTGGGGTAGCTGGGAGGCAGGACTTGCGGGAGGGGTAGATCTGCTGTGCAGAAGTCACACCTCTCTGGCTTTCCTTGCCTCTGGCCTTGCAACCCCACCCCCATGTCCCTCTCCTGGGAGTGGGTCCTCAGAAACCATCAGGTGAGACCTTTGGGTCTGCTGGGAGGTGGGCCTCAGCTTGGGCCACATACTGGCTGGTGGGATCAGA